>NC_057715.1:63443575-63576312 GCF_004010195.1 Chiloscyllium plagiosum | reverse complement strand
CCCTTCCCCCAAGTCCCTCCTCCCTATCTTTTATCTTAGCCTGCTGGACCAACTTTCCTCATTCCTGAAGAAGGGCTAATGCCCGAAACGTCGATTCTCCTGTTCCCTAGATGCTGCCTGACCTGCTGCGCTTTTCCAGCAACACATTTCCACCTCTGATCTCCAGCATCTGCAGACCTCACTTTCTCCTCATATCCCTCCATACCTAGTTGTGTACCTATCCAAATATCTTTTAAATGTTGTAATTGTACCCACATCCACACTTCCATAGGACGTTCATTCCACACACTTTCCACCCTCTGTATTTGAAAAATACTGCCCCCATGTCTTTCTTAAATCTCTCTCCTCTCACCTTAAAAATGTGTCGTCCCCCCCCCCCCCCCCCCCCCGTTTTGAAATCCCCCATGCAAGGAAAAAGGCAACTACCATTAACTCTGTCCATACTTCTCATTGTTTTATAAACCATAAGGTTGCCTCTCAACCTCCCACACTCCAGAGGAAAAAGTTCCAGCCTTTGTAGCCTTTCTTTATAACTCAAACATTCATACCCAGCAACATCCTGGTAAATGTCTTCTGAACACTCCCAGCTTGATAATATCCTTCCTATAACTGGGTGACCAGAACTGGACACTTTTTTTTAAAATATGCCCTGTTGAGTCATTCCCTGATCTTGTTTTATTTTACCAAACTTTTTTCCAATGGGTTGAAAAATTGTTGTGAGTACTTGAAGTGCACAAGTGTGGAGGGGGACCTGAAAGAGCATGGATTATGGAATGTGTAGAGGTGTGAGGAAGTTTTAAGGCATTACACAAGACCTAGAGAAGAAATTGCAGGGCTCTGGCTGATATTTTTGCATCTTAGTTAGCCATGGGTGAGATCCCAGAAGACTGGATGGTAGTGAATGTTGTGCCCTTGTTCTAGAAGGGCTGCAGAGAAAAATCTGGGAACTGTAGACCATAAGCTTATTCCTCAGAATCTTCTCGAGTAAGATATGCACACATTTGGAAAAAAACAGGTTTTGATTGAGAGTAGTCAGCATGGCTTTGCGTGAGATTATGCCTTACAAATTTGTTAGAGTTCCTTGGAGAGCTGGCAAATTGGATCACAATTGGCTTGATGGTAGGAAGCAGTGGGTAATAGTGGAAGGATGCTTGTTGGACTGGAGGTCTGCGATGATGGTGTACTTTGGTCAGTGCTTGCCCCATTACAGTTTGATATCTGTATTAATGTTTTGGATGCGGATGTACAAGGTACGATTACTAAGTTTGCAGATGATAACAAAATAGGCAGTATTGTGGACAGTGAGGAGTGTTATCGGAAATTGCAGCAGGACCTTGATCAACTAGGAAAGTGGGCTGAGAAATGGCAAATGAAGTTTAACGCAGGTAAGTGTGAGGTCTTGCATTTTGGAAAGTCAAATCAAGTTAGGAGTTTCATGGTGAATGGTAGAGCCTAAAGGAGTGTAGTGGAACAGAGGGACCTTGGAATTCTTGTGTATGGTTCTCTGAAGATGGAGTCACAGTTAGATAGGACAATGAAGAAGTCATTTGGCACACCAGCCTTCAATTGGGAAGTTTTATGTTGCAGTTGTACAGGACTTTGGTGAGGCCGCAGTTGGATATTATGTTCAGTTTTGGTCACCTTGCTATAGGGAGGATGTTATTTAAACAGGACAGAATGCAGAAGAAAGTTACAGGTCTTGAGGGTTGGAATTATAGAGAGAGGTTGAACAAGCTGGGATTTCTTTCTTTAGAGTGTAGGAGACTGAGAGCGGGATCTTATGGAAGTGTATAAGATCACGAGAGGCATGGATAGGGTGAATGCCCTAGTCTTTTTCCCAGAGTTGTGGAATCAAGGATGAGAGTGCATCAGTTTAGAGGGGAAAGAATAAAGAGAAAGTGAGGGGCACCTCCTTTTATACAGAGGGTGGTACACGTATGGAATAAGCTGCCAAAAGGAATGGTTAAGGCAGGTACATTAACAACATTTTGAAAGGCATTTGGCAAATACATGGATAGGAAAGGTTTAGAAGGATATGGGCCAAGTGCAGGGAAATAGGGTTAGCAGGGATGGCTGAAGGATGGCCTTATAGAGGTTTATAAAATCATGAGGGGCATGGATAGGATAAACAGATAAAGTATTTTCCCTGGAGTGGGGGGAGTTCAGAACTAGAGGACATAGGTTTAGAGTGAGAGGAGAAAGATTCATAAGAGGCCTAAGGGGCAACTTTTTCACGCAGAGGATAGTAGGTGTATGGAATGAGCTGCCAGAGGAAGTGCTGGAAGCTAGTACAATTGCAACATTTAAAAGGCATCTGGATGGGTATATGAATAGGAAGGGTTTGGAGGGATATGGGTCGGGTGCTGGCAAGTGGGACGAGATTAGTTGGGAT
This sequence comes from Chiloscyllium plagiosum, assembly GCF_004010195.1. Lineage (NCBI taxonomy): Eukaryota > Metazoa > Chordata > Chondrichthyes > Orectolobiformes > Hemiscylliidae > Chiloscyllium > Chiloscyllium plagiosum. The sequence continues at coordinate 63,573,920 of NC_057715.1, read as the reverse complement.
ATCTGGTCGGCATGTGCTAGTTGGACTGAAGGGTCTGCTTCTGTGCTGTACATTCCTATGACATTTTGGTTGGCATGGATCAGTTTGGCCGAAACGCCTGTCTCCGTGCTATAAGACGGGGTCTCACCAATGCCTTCAATGTGACTTCCAAACTCATGTACTCAAAGGATTGAACAATGAAGGCAAGTGTGCCAAACGCCTTTTTAACCACCCTGACTTGGCCTTAACATTAATTGTTTGTTTGTCTGTCTGGGAACAGATAATTGTATCCCATTTAGCACAATAATGGTGAAACATGGTTTAATTACTTTATTTATGGAGGAAAATATGTCTTCCATTTGATTCAGAGGTTTGTTTTGTAACCTAATTTCTAATCTTGAAACTAACATTTAAAAAAAGCAATATACTTTGGATCTGGAAATTAAAAAAAAATTCAGAAAATGTTGTGATTTGCTGAGAGCAAAAGATAATGCCTTTCATTAGAACTCTGAGATGCAGTTCATGATAAATCCTAATCCAACCCTGCCCTGAAACTCTAGGATCAATCTAGAATGCAACTATGTCCAACTGGCTTCCTCTCTGCTCCTTTTCATTTGTTTCCCATCACTTAGAGGTTTACAAAGTTATGAGGGGCATGGATAGGGTAAATAGGCAAAGTCTTTTTCCTGGGGTCAGGGAGTCCAGAACTAGAGGGCATAGTTTAAGGTGAGAAGGGAAAGATATAAAAGAGACCTAAGGGGCAACGTTTTCACACAGAGAGGGTGGTACGTATATGGACTGAGCAGCCAGAGGAAGTGGTGGAGGCTGGTACAATGTAACATTAAAGATGCATTTGGATGAGTATATGAATAGGAAGGGTTTGGAGGGATATGGGCTGGGTGCTGGCAGGTGGGACTAGATCAGGTTGGGATATCTGGTCGGCGTGGACGGTTTGGACCGAAGTGTCTGTTTCCGTGTTGTACATCTCTATGACTTGTCTGCATATTGACTTCAGTTGTTGCTTGGTTCACCCATGTTCACAATGTGTTCAAATCCTATGACATCCTTCCAGTCTGTAGCTGCCTACAATCCTCTGATCTTTTGAAGGAAGTGTATTACAGCTATGGCCACTTATTCATGACATCCAGTTTACCTCATCATTAATGTTATGCTATCTGGGCGCTCAGTGTTATTTGTTCGATTGAGCATTTTGAACCTCATGATGTTGCCTTTTAGGTTGGGAGCCATTTTTGTCAGATCTTACACTTTCCAAACACTTTGGGATACTTTTCTGTATTAAATAGAATGTGCTTCTGTGAATTACTATTGTAGACTTTGACCATATAGAGTATAAAATGGTATCTTTGGAGAGAGGAACATACTTAAGACTTTAAGTCTGTTTACCTTACACGTGGGGAAAAAAATGGAAGAGCAGCTCTGTGTAGGCTTAACTGCAAGGAAGTATCATAATGGGTCTTTTCAGCATGTAAATATAGTGATGGATGCTGTCCAGCAGATCATGTATTTTAGTGAATGTTACTAAATTCAAGGTTTTTTCTTTTGATTTTAATTTGTCCTAATGCTGCAATTCACAACTGCTGATGAGGTTAAGAATATCCAGTGCTAATTCAGAACAAAATCCCCATTTAATCCTGATTAATCACTCAATCAGCTTTCCAGGAAATGTACTTGGTTCATTATTTGCTGATTGAATGATAACCTACTTGCAAGTAATTCAGCAGTAGCCCATTTTTGAGAGCACATTTGTAGACAGTTGGTGAAAATTTTCACAAATATTTTTCCAAAACTCTAATACTATTTAGAAAATTGATAAAATAATTCCATGTCCGATGTTCTCTGCATTGAATGTGCATGGTTAAGATTCTATGTATTCGTATTGAATACAGGTACCTGAAATTTAGGCACTTTTTTTTTGAGGTTTGACTGTTATACTTATGCAGCTTTAAATAATAGCTTTCTGTCTTGACAATTTATAGAGTTTGTATTATTACATTTTAATCCTTACGCAGTTTGTAATTGAGTGCAGGTGTTGCATCTTGGTAGCACAGTCTCCTGTGCTTCCTCCCTACTAGGCAATGCTGCAGAACGTTTTGCTGAGATTCTTACCTCCAATCAATAAATGGCCAAAAATTTTTATAGTTTTTAAAATTTTTGGTTGCTCTAAGAATTTACTAGATTTTAGAGGGTGGGTGCATACTGGGCAGGACAGATGTTGGTGTCATTACAGTTGGTTTTGGCAATTAATCATTAAACTGATTTGTAACAGTATAAGAATCTGGTAGCTCACATGATCTTAGTTCCAAGTAGAATAAAGGGATGTGTTTAATGAGGAAATCAACTAGTTGCTATTTACCAAAAAAGTGAAACTTTAGCTGATTTCAAAAAATGGTGGTTAGACCGTCAGTTTTCTGCAAACTTGAGAATGAAAAGGCAGAATGTTTTGAAAAATTTTATATTTCATAACAGGCAGCATGTTACCAACTGGATATACAGAGCAAGTTATTAAATGCTACTGTAAAGTCAACAATACTTAATCTTACATTAAAACATATTAAATTGTACCCTCTATTTCTTCAGTACCCCATGATTACTTGATGAGGTGTTATCGTGCTGAGCTGTACATAACTACAGGAAAATACAAGGAAGCACTTTGTGATGGAGATGCAGCGTGCACGCTTAAACCACTAAAGTCAAAGGTATTGCCTTGTATTATGGAAAGTTTTTTGTTTACGGTTTGGCTTAAAAATTTTGAATTTTTAAATTGTACAGTTGACCCTGCTGTCTCTGTGATTATTCAGATATTTTTGTGCCTCTTTTGTTTTTCCTGATAGGGGCATTTTTGGAAAGCTCAAGCTCTGATTAAAATGGGCAGAACTGAAGAAGCTTTAAAAGAGTATATATACTGCATTGCTTTGAGACCAGACTGGAATTCTGTAAGACTCGAAGCACAAAAGGTGATTTGTTTGTTTATATTTGACCTGACCATCAATATCTTTGACCAAATGTGTTTCCAGGTGGGTACAACTGTTCTAATTTGTACCTGTGCTGATTATTGGTCATCTAGTGTTGGTCACAAACAGAACAAAAATATAATGAAACTAAAAGTAATTTGTCTTTTCACTTGGAGGGGAATTAAGTTTGCTATATGATTCAATTATATACTTGGTTAAAAATTACTCACTCTCCTATACAAGTGGCCAAATGTGAATGACTGCTTAAAACCTTTCAAAATGTTCTATTTGACTGTGCATCTTGGATAAACTAAAAATATTAACTATAATTTTCATCTTAGATCTTGTGTGATATGTTTTCACCTGTTTTGGGGAATATGTCGGATACTGTACCAACCAACAAACGACCGCAGTCATCTTGCCTAAACCCTAAGCCTACTTTTCTCAGAGCCTTTAGTTCTGCATCAGTTGTCAGAGATGATACAGTTACTGCTCCTTCTCCGGTATGTTAAACTTTTAAATTTATTTATAAACATAAAAGTAATTTAGTGTAAGCAAACTACTTTAAGTTGTCATCTTCATGTTGTATTTCAATTTCTTCAGTAATGTCAAGACAGCTTAATTTGTGACTGTTCTGGATCAACTGTAAGGTTTAAGTTGGATGGAATAACTCTAGTTAATTTCACTTGACCCTTTTTGTAGTAAGAAGCTGAAAGAAAGTGGAGCCGATGAGCTAAAGGATCAATCCAAATTGAACATCTAGAACGTTGTGCACATTAAAATCAGCTTTTGATTTTAGTCTCTTATACGTGCTAATTTTGAGTGGAGGTGACACTGTACTATCTGCATAAAAATTAGATTGAGAGTGCAGCTATTCAGTGACTTGTACGTTAATTATTTAGATTTATAAGAAGGAATCTTGACTGTAGTGTCAAATGACCTTTTACGTATTTTTGAGAGTGGGTAAATGTGCCTCTACGTGAATTTGGAATTTTAATTGTGAAGTACCTTGCATATTTTCTCACCTTAGGTTTTTTCCAAAATGAACAGTATTACAGCAGAAGAACTAAATACTTCAAGTCAAATACTGACAAAGTCCAAGGCTACACCAAGAGAAACCTCTGTGCTAGTTGAAGCAGTTCCGTCTAGTTTTACTAATGGCAACCAAAAGAGAAAGCTATCACATGAGACAGAGATCTGTGAGAGTTTCGAAACAACCAGCAAAATGGCTAAAAAAGGTTTGACACTTTGATGTTTCATTTTGGGAGTGCCTCCCAGGATATATTTAAGGCAGACTAAATCGAACCTTACTTAAATAAGCAGGCAGGTGGGAATGTGCTGTAATCCGATCAGCCATGATTGTGTGGTGTACCAGGCTTGAGGGCATGATTACTCTTGCTCCTAATTCATTGATTCTCAACTTGGTCAAAGTATGAAACATAAAAAGTGGTTTGTTTTGTTTGCAAACAAAACCGTGTGGTCAGTGAGATATGGAAGCTTCGGTGGTTTGTGGAAGTCTTTATAACGTAGGCAGAAAACTACCCCTGTAGTCAAATAGTGTAAATGAAAAATGGCAAATTAGCATGGATATTTTTTTCATAGTTTTGTCTGTTGGAATTAATAATGGCAAAAATGGACTCTGGAATAAACATGATACATTGAAATGGATCTGAGTGAGAGGTGCATGCAGAGTCAAGATTTTAAAGGCACAGATGTGATGGGCTACATGGCTATTTCAATTTTGATTGCTATAAACTCTTGCTGACCAGAAAATTCTCTGGATCATTGGTACGCACATTGGCAGGCGGTCTGTCCACATGCACTTCACATTCCTTCCTTGATTTTTCTGTCTGGTGGCTGGAGCTGGATTATTTAAAAATTTAATTGATCACCTCATCTTGCAGAGATTTCCTGAGATTAAATGAATATTTTGAAACTCTTGTAAATTTTGTCTTGCTAAAAGTGAGACTACTAGAAGGAAGCTGCAATTTTTTTTGGAAATTATTGTAGTTTTATAAAAATATAAATTTTCTCTTTCTAAATCAGATGAATTTGTACCCTTGACATTTGACAATTTTAAAACGTCAAGAGAGATTCCCAGTGAACTTATGGATCCATTCGATTTTGAATGCTCTCTTTGTCTGAGGTATTTTAAGTTTATTTTTAAATGTTTCTTCCAAATATTTCTGAAAAAACGTATTGTAAAAATAAGCAGTTTTCTGTGAAATGTAGAATTTATTTGATTTTTAAATCAATTTGAAACCTTTCAGTATAGACTATTCTTCTGATTTAGTGCTGAAATTTGTCCTAAATGCCATAAAAACAGTTTATGGCGATTAGATTAGATTCCCTTCACCAAGGAAACAGGCCATTTGGCCCAATAAATCCACATAGATCCTCAGAGTAACCCACCCAGACCCATTCCCCTGACTAATGCACTTAACACTCTGGGCAATTTAGCATGGCCAATTCACCTGAACTGCACACCTTTGGATTGTGGGAGGGAACTGGAGAACCCAGAGAAAATCTGCGCAGACACTGGGAAAATGTGCAAATTCCACACAGACAGTTGCCCGAGGGAAGGAACCTAACCCGGGTCACTGGTGCTGTGAAGCAGCAGTGCTAACCACTGAGCCACTGTGCAGCCCCGCCCTAGTATTAAGAGGCTTTTTCAGGAAAACCTTTTTTAAGAGTTGGGACTAATCCTAGATTTTTCTCAATTTCACTATTGTTTTAGTTATATAGACGACTTATAAAGCCATTAAAAGTCACCTACTGAAACTTAAGTATTTTGGAATTCCCCCACCAGGAAATTTTTGCTCTGCATTCAGCTGACCTGGCTAAAACATTTGGCTGTCAAACTCGGGCCATAAGACATGGGAGCAAAAGTAGGCCATTCTGTCCATTCAATAAGATCATTGCTGATCTGATGGTCCTCAATTCCAGTTTTCTATCTTTTCCCCCATAGCTGTTGATTCTGTTATTGTTTTTAAAACAATCTATTACTGCCTTCATTATAATGAACAAACCAGTCTCATCCGTCTACAATAAAGAATTCCATAGATTCACTACACTCAGAAGAAATGCCGCCTCCATCTGTCTTTACATGCTTGACCACTAATTCAGGGATTGGGTGCCTGTTCTTAGGTTATCCCCCTTGTGGGAAAGTCTATTTTGCATAATCCTATCAAGTCCCCTAAGAATTATGGATGTTTCAATAAAGTAATTTCTCATGCTTCGAAATTCCAGTGAGTAGGTTGAGTCTATACTCCATCTCCCCTCTAAGACATTCCCTCAATATCCAGTATCAGCCTAGCGAACCTCTCTGAACCGCCTCCAATGCTAGTACATCTATCCTTGTTTAAGGGGCTCAAAACTGTTTTTCAACTGTGGTCTGGCTAGTTTTAGCAAAGTCCAACTCTTTATGTTCCCTTGTCTTTGAAATAAAAACCAACATTGCAATTGCTTTTCCCTATTACCTACTGAGTTTGGATGCTAACTTGTATGTAAAATCCAGAATTCCCTATATATTACCCCCAACATCATGGGTTTTGTTTTTTCTTTCTGAAGGTATCATGCTTTCAGCTATTTATCATGTGGCTTCTAAAAATTCAGAAATATTACACCAATTTCCCTTCTGATCTTCCTGATTTTTTACCACCTCAAAGAATTCTGTAAAATTTAACAGGCATGATTTCTCCTTCATGAAGCTATATTGACTCTGCTTAATATTTCTAAATGCTTACCTCCTGTATCTTATTATCATAGACCAAACATTTTCCCAAAAACAGACATTAAACTTTTTTGTCTCGTGATAGTGTCCCTTTTGATTTATTTAGTAATTTTGGAATGCTATCCCTGTCTTTCACTGTGAAGACTCCAACTTTTCCTGTCCCTTCCATTGATCCCAATTCTAACCCTGTTTTTTGATTTTTTTTTTTTTACAATTTTATTAGCTGTTATCCCTGCAAACCCCCCCCCTTCACAAAAGTGCCCTTCTAAATCAGGATCTTGCCGCCCATGAGCTTGTTGTGGGTGCTCACCTTTAATGGAAAAATAGTGAGACCTTTCTCCTCTTAATAAAGGTTTCTTTCGTCTAGCTATTGTGTTTTTTTTTAACCATGAGCCTTACTCCCAACATCAGTAATTTTAGTGTTTGTATTTTTAAATTGGGACAATACTAGGGAGTTGGGACACAACCATCTCCTCCTTTTGAGATTTTGTCTTGTATTTTGTTTTTTAAACAACCCTTGTTCTGTACTTACCCAAGTTGAGGTAACCTCCCAATGGTATACAGCTTGTCCTGCTAGGGTCTAGAAACTACCTCCAATTTCTCAACCTGCAGTCCCTTGATATTATTCAAAGATTTTGAGGCATTTTATTATTAATGATGCTATATAAATTATGAAAGTAGTGGGTAGTGTTATGTGTAATTCCTGTTACAAATACTTCATCTAACCCTCAGGTGCAGAAAACTGAAGTTAACTTGAGTCCTCATGGACTTGAAGTCATTATCCAAAATAATTTGCTTAGCTTTACTGTGACCACCTTTTTTTCCAGAATGAAAGTTTTCTTGGAAAAAGGTATAGAATCCCAATATTGAAATTATCGAGATGTGGGGACTAAAGTTGGGTAGTAAGCAAATGAAATTTTCACTTTATGGTTGTGTTAACGTTTGTAGCAAAAGGTCTGAATAGTACAGTCCAAGATGCCAAGTTTCACTCCCTTTGCTATCTACAACCAGTCCATATTATATTTCAAACACTTAATGCAATAAAGACCATTTGACAATTTTGGCTCCACTTGTCCAGTCATTCAAACTCCATATTTTTCTGTTGCCCTCAAAGATCCTGTATTTGCTACACAATTTGGTGATGTTGACAATAATTGAATTACCAATGTGGTCTTACAGCTTATCTGTAGAAGGGAAATCAAATTCTGGACCCTAGCAGGACAAGCTGTATACCATTGGGAAGTTATCTCACTGCAGATAATTTGTTGGCAGCTTTTCATTTTTCAATTTTCTTGAATTCTGAAGGAGAAAACTGAAAATTCTTTCAATATGAACTGAGAATTTATCTTTACCCAAAGTGCAAAGATATTGAATACATTGACAGTAATGTGTACTTGGCCTGAATGATTTATAGTGTGAAATAGTTTTTCTTCTCTGTTTGAATGACCATAGTAGCAGCAGATCAATTTGAGTTTCAGTCCAAATAAATTGGGTAATTATGTGGGTTTATAATCCAATTTTCTTTTTTATTAAAAATTTCTAACTTGACCTCCAAATATTACAATATTTCATTATAGAGATTTGAAGTTTTTCAAAGGTTTTTTTATTTGCCCGTAGGTTGTTCTATGAACCTGTCACCACTTCCTGTGGGCACACTTTTTGTTTGAAGTGTTTGGAGCGCTGTCTGGATCATAATGCCAGCTGTCCTCTCTGTAAGGAAAATTTAGCCGAGGTTAGTGTTGTGCATGCAATGCTTCTGTATTTACAGTTGCAAACAAAATGGTAATGTACTGCTGTAGTTTCATTCCTATTCCTAAAAAATCAGAGAATCCTATTATTTTGGCAACCATATAAAAGTTTAGTTTCTCATTGAAGTAAGGCATTGTTCATACAAGTTAATTATTTCAAGGAACTTTAGAACAGTTAACTTGTTCACTTTACAAATTTAAAGTATTTCTTAAATATATTTGGGTTTGAGAAGCGAATTTAATCTCATTGATGTCTTTTTCACTAATGCAAAAAATTACATTTTCATCTGTTAATAATGACCGCATCAGATATTTTTCTTCCAAATCTTCTCTACACTTTTTTTCTCTCAAAGTTAAAAATCTCCACAAAACGGTAAGCACTGGAGCACCACACTTGCATTTGCTCATTTGAGGTGTTTGATTTTCACCTGGCCTTTAAAGAAGCAAAGGCAAATAGTGATTGAGGTGGTCACAGATTTCCAATGGGGTGATATTGTCATGGAATGTGCTACTATTACATTTCGGTTTGGTTGTACATTTAAGATGTCACAAAACAAACAGTTAATACATATCCATCACTCTGCCTTGAAGGCGTTCTGACATTTAGAGTTCTATCTAGGATTTCAGATTTCCAAGTTATATAAAGTATAATGACAAGTATTTTAGGAATGGGGAATAGATGGAATTTGTTTTGAGATATAATCAACTTAGTTACTTTGATTTTCCTTGTCTTCAGTTTTTGTGTACTTCTGCTTTGATAAAGACTAAAATAAGATTTGTCAAATGATTCCCAACAATTGCACCAAAACAGCATTGAAGATAGTTATTCTATAATACAATAATTGCATTATTGTGTAACCTTGTATTTATAGAAAAATCGCGTTTTAGAAACAGCACTTAATGTTGGTGATATAGTCAGCCAACACACGTTTTAAAGTTCACACTTCGAAACAATGTTCCCAATTTGTCAATCGTGTTACACTGAATTTTAATTAACAAAATGTGCATTATAGTAGAACGACATGTACTTCATTTTTTTTTAAATGAGCCTTTCATGTTTATTCATTCAAATAGATTTAATAGTACTCTTATTTTTCACTTGTAGTATTTGGTAACAAGATCTTTCAATAAGACATTCTTGGTAGAGGAACTCATTATTCAATACCTGCCTGAAGAGTTAAACGACAGGAGGCGACTTCACGAGGAAGAAATGAAGGAACTATCTAAGTATGTGCAACTTGATATCTAGTTTTAAAAGTTAGGTTCAAGATTTAAATTGTTATCTTTAATTTCACACTCATCACTTGAAAATATCAGTGGCCTGGGCTTTCCTAAAAAGTTAATGATACATGCCATTATAGAGCAGATCAGAGAATCATGCACTAATGCAGCAGAGTAGGAGGCTGGTTAGCCTACTGAGCTCACTGGTTGAGGATTCACCCTTTCAGTGTCTCGGAGGGTGATTTTTTTTTTTCTCCCTTTTTCCTTTCCTTTCATACACAATTTGCAGAGAAAGAGTGCTTGGACTTTCATGGAAGAGATCCTTAACAAGCTATATTGTCTAAACATAAAGCTGTAGCCATTTGCCCAGGAATCAATCAAGCAATTGTTTCTATACTTTTATTTTCCTTCTTTCCAATTTTTAAGTTTACATCACGAAAAAATAAAAGCAGCTTTACTTGAGGAAAATATAAGACAATCTAATTGAATGGGGAGCAGCATGACAGATGAAGTATAAGTATGTAAGTTAGCTCGCAGAGCTTGAAGGTTTGTTTTTCAGATATTTTGTCACCATGACTAGGTAACATCAGTGAGAGTTTCTGGTGAAGCGCTAGTGATATGTCCCACCTCTCTATTTATAGGTCTTGGTTTCTTAAGGAGGGTGATATCATTTCCGGTTCTTCTTTTGGGGAAGGTAAATGACCTCTAAGCCTGTGTTTATTGATGGAGTTCTGATCAGAATGCCATGCCTCTAAGAATTCTTGTGCATGTCTTGTTTTGTCTGTCCTAGGATGTGTGTGTGTTGTCCCAGTCACAGTGGTGTCCTTTTTGTTTTTGTCTGTATGTATGGAAATTAGTGAAAGTAGGTGGTGTCGTTTGGTGGCTAGCTGGTTTTTTTTTGTATCCTGGTGGCAAGTTTCCTGCTTGTTCGTCCAATTAGTGTTTTTTATAGTTCTTGCATGGTACCCAATAAACACAATCTGCCAACTTCTCTGAAACAAGCAGATACTACGCAACCAAAATCTATAGCCACATTACTTTCATCAAAGACATACCAGAAATGACTTCCAGACTACTCAGACCCTTTGGCATCATTAGTAGCCCACAAACCTACCAACACACTTCAACACCTAGTAATGAAATTAAAGGATCCATTAGATACTACCAGCAAAACTAACATCATTCGCAAAATACCATGCAAGAACGTTTTTTAAAAAAAACACTGCATCGGACAAACAAGCAGGAAACTTGCCACCAGGATACTTGAACACCAACCAGCCATCAAAAGACACTAACCACAATCACTAGTTTCCATACGTACGGACAAAGGGCACCATTTTGACTGGGTCAATATACACATCCTAGGACAGGCAAAAGAAAGACATGCACGAGGATTCTTAGGCATGACATTTTAACCAGAACTCCATCAATAAACACATCGACTTAGATCCCATCTGCCTTCCCTTGAAAAAAGAACGAGAAATGACATCCCCTACCTTAAGAAACCAAGACCTATAGAGGCGGGACATAACCACCAGTGCTTCACCGGAGACTCTTACTGATGTTAACTAGTCATGGCGACAAAATGTCTGAAAACAAACCTTCCAGCTCAGCGAGCTAACTTGCATACTTATCAACCTGAGCTACAAATCTTCTCAAAAGTTGTGAACAGATGAAGTATGTTGAGAATAAATGTGCAATTATCTACTTTGATTTTTAAAAAGTATTTTCTTGAATGATGAGTGGTTGCTAAGTGTTGATATTCAGAAGACCCAAATGCTAGCGTGCACATGTAACATTCAATGAGGAAAGAAATTAATTATGCTGACCTTCATTGCAAAGGCTATTGAATACAGAAGTAAAGTTATTTTGTTGCAGTTATATAGAACCTGAGTGCACCTCCACCTAGAGTATCATGTATAGTTTTGTTTTCCTTGACGTTTTTGCCATAGAAGGAGCAAGAGCTTCTCCAGACTGTTCCTGGGATGGCAGGTCTACTTTGTGAGGCGGAATTAAGGAAACAGTATCTGTACTCTCCAGCATTGTGAAGCGTGAGAAGTAATCTCACTAAAACATATAAAACTCTGTTCAATGGCAATTTTCCTTTATGAACTTGGATCTCTTTCCTCACTTGAGTTAACATCTCTCAACTAAGTCTGAAAGGATGTTGTTTTCTGCTTGGCACGTCCCCTAAATTAATATCATGCAAGACCAAAGATGTTTTCCCTGGCTTATTTACATAAATTGATTTGTAATATTTTAATAGTTTTCTGGAAGAGAGCATGCTATTACCTGTAACTTTGTAAGTTGGATTATCCAGTCTGGTTACTGGAGGGTCAGCATTTGAATTTTTCAATTTCTGATTCATTCATTCTCAAATTACTGACTTATTTCATTCCCTAATTACAATACAGCAAACACACTTCTTTCATTAATATTCTTTAATGTATGAACATGGCAAATGTGCTTTTTCCACTCCTGTCTGGAGTACTGATTGTATAATCCACATCAATTTGTTACTTTTCATTTTGATAAACCGTTGAGAGAGATTGAACACTTATCAAGAAAATGTAATGCCCTTTATGTCTTGCAGATTTTTGAGCATTGGCTTTTTATCTGCTCTAGCTTTCATTGTTGAGTGAGTTTCACATTTTTCAGCCAATTTGCAAATTGGTGTTGGCTATTTTTTCCAGAAATTTAATAGCAGTCAAACGTGTAGTCTGAGATTTGATGTATTAAGGTTTATTTAATTTGAGGTCTTCTCGCTGCCCATATTATCAGTTCAAAAGAATGAAATCCAGTAGAGTCATTTTGGGGACATCTGGAAATGGCAAACAGTAATGAGATGAAATAATTCCCATCATTAGGACATAACTAAGGTTTTAATCATGCTGTCTGGGTTTCATGGCTCATTCTTCTCCATTTCCTCATTCACATTTCGTCTTTTTAAATAATAACACTCTGGTTCCAATTCAGTTTCTGAGGCTGTTTATCATTTGATTCTCTCAAATCAGGATCCATCTCTTTCTGTTAAAGACTTTGAGCTAAACATGTCAGCCTCCTTTTTATTTAGTCTCTTCTTAGTTTTAAGTTTTTGAAAATAGCATCAGATAATCGAATTTCAGTGTTATCCTTTCATGGAATGAGACAGGAAAGATCCAGGGGCCTGAGACCATGTTGCAGTTTGGAAACAATCTCTGTTGCTGCTCCGATAAGTGGTTGTTCCTTTCACTTCCTTCAGTTGGTGTAATGTTCTTGTTGAGTGAGCCAGCCAGGCCACTTCTCAATGAAATCTGTTCCTTTTGTCAGAATTTAATGCATCACCCCAACTACACCATCTCCTCTTACTAAGTCTCTCTTTAACCCAATTCTGTGCAATGGGATCAGATTATAATGTTTGTGTTCTCCTCCAATTAAGTTTTCTTTCGTTAGTTCCCTTGGAAGACAAACTTTGTCAGGCAGCATCAGTGACTAACTTGCTTCAGTCTCCGTCAATATTTTTAATGGTTTACCGTCTTGATGAGAGTTAATGGAATAGCTCTCTGTAAGTGAAATCTTTTGAATGGTTCCATAATTGGCTCACTTATTTTTAGCATAAAGGAGCACTTTTTCCTTAAGGTAAAATATCCAGAAATTTCAGTAGCTTATTGCTAAGGAGAGTCTATCAAGGAATCTCTACTATCCTGAGCTTTCTGTCCTTTCCTAACCGATTTTAAGGGGACAAGCTTCACCTGTAGCTATGCTATGGTTTTAATGCCCATTTCCTTTCTTGTACAAGCTTTTCTGAAGATTCAGCAATTCTGCCATTTAACGCAATCATGGCTGATCTCCTCTCATTTTAGACTCATCTCCACTTTCCTGCCCACTTTCCAATGTCCTTCAACTTGTTACTTATTAAATATGCATGTCCACCCACAAATTTGCTCAGTGTCTCAGCATCTATTGCACTCTGGGTAGTGAATTCCATAGATTCATGACCTTTTGAGAGAAATCTTTTCTCCCCATCTGTTTTAATTCTGTCAATCCTTATCTTAAAACTGTGACTTGTTCTAGATTGCTCCACAATGGGAAAATATGTCTACTTTATCAATCTTTTAGCATCTTGTATTTTAATTCGATCTACCCTTGTTCTTCTAAATTCTAGAGATGATATACCGACATTGCTAAATCTCTTATAACCAATCCCTCCTCTTTTGGAATAAATGTAATGAATCTCCATTGAGTGGCCTCCGATGCAACGACATCCCTCTTAAAGGAACCAAACCTATAACACAGTATTCCAGGTGCAGTCTCACTAATGCCTTGTACAGTTGCTACAACACTTCCCTACTGTTTATTACCTGCTGTATTGCATTCTAGTTATCTGCAACTTCACATAGGAGACCCCTCTGCCCCAAAGTATCCTGAAGTTTCTTTCCATAGTGTGCCGTTTGTCTTCAAGCAAAATGGATAACCTTACACTTACCCATGTTACACTTCATCTATCAAATGGTAGTCTGTTCACCTAAGCTAGCATATCCATTTGTAAATTTCTTCATTTGCAGCCTAACGCACCTATTTCAATGTCAAACTAAATTTGCTTTAGTATGTTCATTATGGCCATTTCCCCACCTAGGGGCAAGTTTACAGGCATTTCATAGTCTGCAGCTTGCTCTTCTGTCAGACTGGTGTTTGCATTCTAGCTGTAGCTATCAAGACCCAGTGTGTAACATTTTAGATTTAAGCATCTTTTGGCTACTTCAACTTCACATCTATCTTTTCTCTAATACTAAGGTCAAATGTCTATCACATCCATCTTCTGTATATTTAGGCTAAGATTTATTTTAACTGAGTTCCTCTGTGAAACCAGAATAATTATTATTCTCCACAATTGTAGCTATTATTTCTACTTTTTTTCTTTTAGCTTTTGTTTTTGTTTCTCTCTTTACTCCAGTTCAAGTTTTTTAAAAGTTGCACCTAAATCTTGATTGTTTCGTGCTATGATACCTCTAGGCTTTTCTTGTTATTTAATTCTAAATGTCAGATAATCACTTTAATCATGCCATCCTATAACAGCCTACTTTATCACTTTAAGTAAACATGTAAACTTCTGTTGAGCTTATCCCAAAGGTTCCAATTACTACTATTGCCAGAAACTTCTTTGTGACAGTCAGTTATTTAAAAGTTCCATCCTGTGTAATATTCTTCAGTGAGACTTCACATACCTGTTTCTCTTGAGTTCACAGATTCCTCAAAACTCAAGAATTTCAGAATCTGCTTGAGTCCCCACTTTATGGTCCTAGTTGATGCTTATCCTGGACAAGTCAATTCCAGAGTGAAAGTAGCTTAATAGATCCGAACTCCCTTTTTTTTTTTTGTCCCCCACTATGAAGAGCAGATAATGAACAAATTTGCAACAGTACTTTTAACATCAAATAAAACATTAATTTAAGCAAGAGGGGAAGTAAAACATTGTCTAGGATAATATATAGTCCATCTCTGTTTAGTCATATTGCAGGATTTCTTACTTGTCAGGTCTAACCCTCCTGCTTCTACTCTCTAACATGTTCACCCACTCATTTTTGGACTTTTTTGTCTATTCCTTGATCCAGCTGCAATGCAACAGCATGGTGGTTATTCTACCTTTTTTTTTAGATGTACGAACAGCCACTGTCCAACCCTTCATGAGTTGTAACATCTCAGTAGCAACTTAACAAACAGGCCTATGGATCTCCTGGCACCAAAGCCTCAAAATTCTGAAAATAGGATTAACTCGTGTCTCCCTTTTTAATATGCAGACAAAACATAAAGTTATACATTATTCTTCATGTCCTATAACCTCCATTTTCAAACCCTCTACTATTCTATAAGTTCATAAGATATGGTGCAGAATTAGGCCATTTGGCCCATTAAGTGTGCTCCATTAAGTCGTGTCTTATCTGTTTCTCAACCCTATTTGCCTACCTTCTCCCCATATCCCTTCATCCCCTTACTAATGAACAATCTATCTCTCTCTCCTAAATATATTCAATGACTTGACCTCCACAGATTCACCACCCTCTGGCTGAAGAAATTCCTTCTCCTCTTCGCTCTAAAGGGTTCTCTCTTCACCTACGCCTCTACCCTCAGGTCCTAGTCTCTCCTAATTGTGGAAACATCTTCTCTATGTTCACTCTATCCAGGCCTGTCAGTATTCTGTAACTTTTAATAAAACTCCTTTCATCCTTCAGTACTCAAAGTACAGACCTGTAATTCTCAACCACTCATGACAAGCCCTTCATTCCCAGGATTGTTCTTGCAAACGTTTCCTGGACCTCTTCGAAGGCCAACACATCCTCCCATAAGAATGGGGCTCAAACCTGCTCACAATATTCCAAATGTAGTCTGACTAGAACATTGTACAGTCTCAGTAGTACATCTTTACTCTTGTATTCTAGCCTTCTTGAAATGGATGGTAATATTGCATTTGTTGTCTTAACTGCCAATTTTACTTGAATGTTAACATTAAGAGAATCCTGAACTAGGACTTCTAAATCCCTTCTGTGCTTCAGATTTCCAAAGCCTTTCCCTGTTTATAAACTAGTCTATACCCCCCTCCTTCCTATCAAAGTGCATAACCTCACACCTTAGCAGCAAGTGAAACACAATGAGCTACTTGTCCATTCTTCTAGCCTGTCCAAGTCCTTCCCCAGCATCCCTCCACCTATCTTTGTGTAATCTTGTAAACTTATTCCCATCTTAGATCAGAGTGACGTTGGAAAAGCACAGCGGGTCAGGCTGCATCAGAGGAGCAGGAAAATCGATGTTACGGGCAAAAGCCCTTCATCAGGAATATTCCTGTATTCCTGATGAAGGGCTTTTGCCCGAAACGTCGATTTTCCTGTTCCTCGAATGCTGCCTGACCTGCAGTGCTTTTACAGCACCACTCTGATTTAAACTCTGGTTTCCAGCATCTGCAGTCCTCTCTTTTGCCTTATTCTCATCTTGTCTACCATAGCATTGATGTTCTACTCTGTGCTTATATTAAACCTCTTCTAATTGCTGGGCTGTAAATTAGCAAATAGCTGTTTTTCTTTGGTTCTCCAAATCCAGCTAAACAAATTTTTGAATTTGTTCCTGAGTTTTTTTTTTGACAAACTCAATGTAGAGCTTTCAAGTTGTGTGATCTACTATAATGTTATTTGTACCTTCAGTTGCATCTTCCAGACAGCTGTGCACTTGTTTCTACTTTTATGCAATGATGCCCAATTTCTATGGAATTTAGCTTATATCGTCCTCCTGCTGCAGCAGTAACTAAGACATGAAAGAATAAAAGGGGAGAGGGAAACTGCTTTGCAGAGATATTGGACCCAAATCTATTCACGTGGGATCTAGTTCCTTTTGCTACAGAATTGGCCTCAATATCCCAGGAATCTCTTTGCATTTAGCCTGCCAAACCACGCCTTGCCTCCATTACTACCTCACTTGACCTTCTCAGTACTGGATGAGCAAAAGTTTCTTCAGGTATTGGGAAGGATGGAACCATTGGGTTTGAAAACAATTGGTCAGTTGGTTGGTCAGAGTCACTGTAGTATATTTTAAGCTTAATGGTATGGATGTGTTTGGAAGCTCACTTTACGTCTGCCCATTTTTACTTCCATAACAGCTCAACATAGCATGTCTGCTGTTTAACCTTTATTCATGCCTTTTGTTGCCTCTACTCCTGACTCCCAATGTGTATTTCTTGTCTGACTTCTACATTTTACTGTCTGCAAACTAATCATTCAAATCTGGTGCTTGTGTCCTTAGTTGCATTGTTACCCATTGATCCTTTGAATGCTTAACTATTTTGTAAAATTATGTTTGAGGAAGCTTACAAACAAAAATAAAGATTAAATTTCAGCATCTACTCTCCTGTATAAGGAGAGGTTGGACAAACAAGCAAAAACAATCTAAGAGTGTTAGATGCTGGATGGTGACCTGATGGAAAGAAATAAAATTGAGAGACATGAATAGGGTGGGTAATCTGAGTTCTTTATTTTCCAGGATGGAAATGTTAGACACTAGGGGCCATAGGTTTAAGGTGAGATGGGCAAAGTTTTTTATTGAAAGAGACGTGAGAGGCAAGCATTTTTTTTAAAAGTGTTATCGGTGCCTGGAATATGGTAAAAGCAGATACGATAGTAATGTTTCACTGGCATTTAGATGTGAACAGGCAGGGAATAGCGTAATATGGGCCATGTGCAGGCAGATGCCATTCGTTCAGAATGGCATCATGGTTAGCACAGACATAGCGGGCCAAGGGCCTGTTCCTGTGCTATGTTCCACATAAAAAAAATAAAGGGCCAGCTGTCTGGGATTTAGTCAAGGACCAAGCTTAAACGTAGATGTATTTAAAACTGTTTATAGCATAACTTTTAAGACCATGAGCAAATTTATTAAAAATCTTAAATGGAATAGATGGAGAGGGAAAGGTCTGGAACTGAGAATGGTTTTTGGAGATCTTAGTAGATATTATGGCTCTTAGTAGATATTATGTATATTATTACTCTCCAGTTAAACAGAAAAAAATGTTTTTAGTAGTTCAACATTTAAATTGGCAGAGAATGGAGTACGAAAGATTTAAACCAAGTAAGAGGCATAAATATACATGGATTTGAGGCTGTCTAATTCACTTCCAGGATTATTGTTTGTGCCAAAACGTAGTGCTGCAGATTAGATTTATTAAATGAGAGAAATGTTGAAGCTTATTGTGGGAACGGAATAAATTAATGTGACAAGAGCAACTAGCTGAAATGAAGGGTAACTGCATAAAATACTGACTGGTTAGACTTGTTCCAGTATTACAACATCTACGTATTTCTGTCTACAATGTAAATTAGTGTATTTTTCTTAAACTTGGACACCATCTAGCGGTTGTGTAGTCTGTTTTTTTATCCTGCAGTCATTTTTTTTGAAGATGTGCTCAGCCATTGCTTTCTATTTTAGTCCACTTTTGCTTTGATTTTCAAAACGTACCAGAATCAATTCTCAAACTTGAATGACACCCACTCACTACCTTTTTATCTGAGTTTTAATGTTTTGCATTGTAACTTCTGTTTCCTTGATCTTTCCTAATACTATTACCTTAACTAATTATCTTGTAAGAGAACAGTGAGTGAAATTTGCTTTTATTATCATAGCCTAACTGAAGATGTTCCAATTTTTGTCTGCACCATGGGCTTCCCAACTATTCCGTGCCCTCTTCATGTTTTTGAACCACGTTATCGACTGATGATTCGCAGGTGTATGGAAACTGGCACCAAGCAATTTGGAATGTGTATTGGAAATGAGACTAAAGGGTAAGTGTGTGTGCATGCGTGCATCCACCTTGTTATGTCTCCAAGAGCTAACTTAAAACTTTCGTAGAAGTGTCAGCCTTGATTTAGCGCTATCCCTTTCACCGGAGTCTGCAGGGCATTTGATTTAAAGCCCATTTCACAGATGTGACTGTTATCTCTGACAGTTGAGTGCTGTATTCAGAGATGTGAGATCCTAGTGTCTGCTTGCTTGCTCAGGTAGACATGAAAATACTTAAAGGTACTGTTCAAAGTATAGTAGGGATTTCTTGAATCTTCTTCATTTTAACATTCAACCAGTGTAATTTATCTTTTAATCTGCTGTTGAGACCTTTTGAGCATAAATTGGTTTCACTTCCATATATTATGACTGTGATCACCCTTCAGAAATACTTGAATAGTTTTTAGATGGCCTGATAAACTTATTCATAATGCTTTTCAGATTATTTTTCAATTTCTCAGTTAGCTTTACAATGATTGGCATATTTTGCCAAAGATGATGGTACTATCAGACTGTTTGTTTGTTTTTATTTCTTTTCAACAATATGCTGTTGCAATCCCTGAGAGAAAACGATAAACCAAATAACACAAGGGGCGGCACGGTGGCTCAGTTGTTAGCACTGCTGCCTCACAGCACCAGGGTCCCAGGTTCGATTCCAGCCTGCATCTTGGTGCTCTGGTTTCCTCCCACAGTCCAAAGATGTGCAGGTCAGGTAAATCGCCCATCATGTTAGGTGCATTAGTCAGAGGGAAATGGGACTGGGTGGGTTACTCTTCGGAGGGTCGGTGTGGACTTGTTGGGCCGAACTGTAGGTAATCTAATCTAATCTAATCTAATTTTAACAAACATGGCAAACTTTTATGAACTGGCACTTATGGGGCTAGGAATATGCTGTAGAGGTCCACACAATCAATGTAAAAATACACACAAAGTGATAGAAAAATAATGTAGGGGGTACACACATCACTGTTATACTTTATTTACACCAAAAATCACTTTTTCTGTTAAGGCAAAGTTGCATGATTAAAGCTTTACCGGCAGAAGGCCTTCTCACCTTGCACCCTCAAATGATTACAGTATTATCACGATCTCTGAGTAAATGCTTGGTATTGTGGGTATACAATTTTTGCCGGTTTATCAAGGATGCTGGTTAAAACAATGTTTGTTGTAACATCAAATTCAAAATGATCAAGAAGATTTTTAATTGTTTTGTAACCTAACATGAACCAGCACTGATGCATTGAATTATGACTTACTGAAAACCTGAATTAACAGGCAAATGTTACTTCACTCTTTAGTCTTATGATTGTTAGGAAACACTGACATGTATAAATAAATCTGAATGCCTTATACTAGCCGATAGATTTAAGCCACAAGACTTAACAAACGAGCCAATATTTTTACTTTTAAAATATATAAAAGAATTGAAATTGACAGGATTCACTTTATTGCTGTTATGCACAGTGATTTACTTCTTACTTGCCCTGATTTTTTTTTTAATTCGTAAGACCCATCAACCTATAGGTCCATACATAAGGAAGCAACAATTCTCTGGAGAATTCTCCTGCACTTTCTTCCACTGATTTTTAAAACTAAAGAATCTTCCAGTTTTTGTTGCTCATGAGATGAAGCCTTGCCCACCACCTTTTGTAATTGGAAATGAAGCTAGTGATTTACTCAGTTTACAGCTTGGGTTTGTCTAACAATTTATTTTTGACTAACTTTTCTCTCAGAAATCTGTAAACCACATTAGGTCCAACAAGCAACTAAAAACTTGTTCGAGCAAGCATCCAGATTAATTGAAACTAAAGAGCCTTCCTAAATGCCTGCCACCTTCATGAAAGTGTGGCCTGTTTTGGGCTAACCTTTCAGATAATTAACACTCCTCTCTCATTTGCAATTTCCCTTGTCATTAATCTCATCTTCTGTTCTATTGTTCTTTTTCTTTTATTCTGAGAACCTTCTGAACTGCTGTTTTTTTTTGGTGACTACCAGAACATCTAACTTCCAGCATTTTAATTGCCTTTTACAGCAATAATCTTCCCAGAACTAAACATTTGCCTCAAATATTTGCATGCGATGAATATTTACAATATTGGCCAATAATACAAAGATGAGACTTGCATAAGCACTTCGTGCAGACATGTGGCACCCCTTGCTGTCCCAAAGTTCTACAGTTTTTGCCTGTATAGTACATTGAAGATCTCACTTGGCCACATGATTGCTTTAATCCTTTCTTTGGAAAAAAAAGAAGCAAAGCACTGCAGATGCTGGAAATGGGAAACAGAAATTGCTGAAAAAACTCAGCAGGTCTGGCAGCATCTGTGAAGAGAAAGCAGAATTAACGTTTTTAGTCCAGTGGGCCCCCCCCCCCCCCCCCAACCTGGAACATTTCTGATGTAAAACTTGTGTTCACCAGAATTTGTTTTCCATCACAGCTACACATCACCTGAATGAGATTCAGATGCATAACTTGCTTAGTTAGGTTTACAATAATCTCAATGGCACAGATTACCAAGAGTCATCACCATCTGACCTCTTTTGATCAACTCCCATTGAACAGTTTGGCTCTAGCAGAACTGCATGTTGTGAATTCTAGACATGACTGATTCCGTGAAAATTGTTTGTTTGGAAAATTGAATTCTCTGAAGGGCAGTTCCCCTGCATCTGGAACCCCTCTGTTTTGAAGTCTGAGAATTTGAAAGTTACACTTAAGCTCAATAGTTACCTAGGGAAAGTTAGAGGATTTAAAAATCTCACCTAACTGCTGGATAACTATTAATGATACCTTGATTCACCACTGACTTCCCCCACCCCTCCCCACAACTGCATCTCCCAGCTAGACCTCTAAGCACCCTAAAGGCAGATCTCTTCTCTCCTCATCCCCCACAAACCCACCCCAAATTTGAGGGGAAAAAAAGGGGCATACTGCAAGATAAGTTCATCTCTGCTGGATTGATGGGTTTTTGGACAACTTCATGATAAGAAACCTATTGTACCCCTGTTTGAAATAAATCCTATCTAGTACATACATGATTCAGGTTATGGCTGTTTGCTCCTTCTGAATGTTGAAATGATTTGCCTTTGGATCCAAAAGATGTTTGATTAGATTTGTTGGTTAAGACTTTGCAGTGATTATAGAGTAATCTTAATTTTATCTTGACTTTTATTCCCTCCTTAAGGTTTGCTGATTATGGCTGCATGCTCGAAATAAGAGATGTAAAGTTTTTTCCTGATGGTCGTTCTGTAGTTGATACAATTGGCAAGAGTCGATTTAAAGTTTTAAGCCATGGCCAGAGAGATGGTTATAATACTGCCAACATTGAATATCTTGAAGATAAAAAGGTAAATGTTTCCAGATTTATTTAGAACTTCTCCCCACTTGAGCTGTAGTGTACCACTTTAATCCCAGTTCATGAGAGAGTTCTATGATCTGTCCCAAATAATCTAAACTCCTTGAGACCATTCTTAAAGGGATAAAGGTCTGAATTGGTGTCAGTCATTGAGAGATGGCAAAGATGGATGCACAATGTATTGTTAAATAGGGACAGTTGGGTTCCAGCGTGGGTTTCTGTTAAAAGCAATTGGCATAATCAAGCATAAAATGTACTGGAACAAGTGTGATTGGGCAGTGTAATGTTTTCTTAGTGTTCCTTAATGTGGTTGAGGAGCAAGGTGGTGCAATTTTAATTAATGAAAGTGAAAATAGCTTTATCAGAAAGTGAGATTTAAAAAAAGAACTTAGGAACACGAGTATGCCATGAGCCTGTTTGAATCAATCAAAAGGTTGATTTTTCAGTCTTCAAAATACTAAAGTAATAAAGAGCACAAGTTAATCTGCAGATACAGTAAGCAATTGGGAAGGAAAGCAGGTTTCTGGTTTACTCTGCGTTCATGTGTCTCTGAATATCCACATAAAAAGTAGATATGAAACTTTTTAAAGAAAACGTCTGCATTTCTATTTTTACTACTGATGTGACTAACATCTCGTCTTCCCACATTGTATTCTATTGACCACATTGTTGCTCATTTGACCAGGTTTATCTTTGTGGCCTCCTTTTGTCATCCTTGCAGTTTACTGCAAAATTGTATAACTGGCATCTTGGTATAATTGAGTCAACATCTTGTCTGCTCATGGTGCAGAAGTAGCTGCCTCAATCTCCCCCTCCCTTCCCCCACCAAGGAAAAGGACAAGCTTTCTTCTTCCACATCCATGATAACTTTATAAGAGTGACATATATAATTTTTATTGTTATTACTTGTAAATTATTTTACTCTGCACAAGGATGGAAAAAATATATAGAAATATTGCTTATAGCCGTTCTGAATTCAGCATGACTATAGCCTTAGTGCTTGGTTACTGGAGTTTAAAGACAGTGCTGGGTTGCTTCATTGGGAGGAAATTGCAAGATATTCACACTGGTTCACAATGATCAGGACGTGTGCCACATAGTTTCCAAGTCACATGGAGGTGATAGGCATGTTATATGACAAACAATGTAACTCCAAGATAGACTGGAGTTGAGAGATAAGATAGTTCATCAGTATTTTTACCTGGATACAAGGCCACATCATCTCTGCACAGGGCTAATTGATTCATAATGTGTGGATGTCACTAGATAACTCATCCTTTTATTAGCCTTGAACTGAGATATTTGCTATATCATTTCACTGAGCAGTTGAGAGTTTGCCATATTGGTGTAGATCTGGAATAAGCCTGTATGTGAAACCAAGTAAGGACATCAGCTTTTCTGTCCCTAAAGGACATTGTGAGTCAAATAGATTTTAATGGCAGGTGATGACCGTTTCATTTGCCATCTGTTCTTGTTGAGATTTTATTAATTGAATTGAAATTCCACCAGTGTCTTTGGGATTTAAACATGTCTCCAAAGCACTAACTGGGGAATTATTAGTTCAATGACATTGCAACTATAGTAATATCCCCCTTCAACTAAAATCACAATTTTTCACGCTCTCGCTCTCTCGCACTCTCTCCAGCGCCTCAATTCCTCTCTTGCTACGGATTAAAGAGACAATCCCAATCCTCACCAAGGCCTGACTGTAGCTTTTCCAATGTGTGTCCTGTAGCTCAAGTGGCAAATGCTTCATATTTCTTAAAAACCAAAACTGTAGAAATTGTGGATTACTGGAGACACTCTCTTGTTTTTGCTCAGTAAAGGTGCAGTTTGCTCCTTCTTCGGATGGAACACCAAGATTAAATTGCATGATATTTGAACAATTTCTCTAAATTGGGGATATGCTAATAAAATCTAATATAGTTGCAGGCTTAATTTTGTTTAGATATTTGAAACTGTAGATATTAATTCAGTTGCACAAAGTTATTCTTATTGTTTTTTTAAATTGTAATTTTCACAGGTGGAAGGAGTAGAGTATCATGAACTAATCTGTTTGTCTGACTCTGTGTATGACCAAGCTTTCACTTGGTTCAGTTCCCTCCAGGACAATATGAGAACTCAAATTCTGAATCATTTTGGACCAATGCCTGGAAAGGAGTCAATACCTCAGGTACATGCAATTGATTGCAAAAGTATTATGTTGTGCATTCTCTGAACGTGAATAATTTAGCAATATAATTGCTTTAGAACTAATCAACTAATGTCAGTTGCTTGAAGTAAACAAATCATGGGCTGGTGCATTTATAAGTGCACTATAGAGTAGTACGATGCAAATGTTTTTCAAATTCTAAATACTGGTCTGGGTTTTGTACTCCGTAACAAAGAAAAGCACTCTGTGCACTTTGCTGACAGCTGCTCTTGTAGCTGTAGTCTTTTGATTTCTTCTGGTCAAAGCTGACCCTGAGGTAATGTAATTTGGCAGTAGTAATATCATTTTTGAATGCCAAGGAAAGGTGGTTAGGCTGTCTTATTAGAGATTGCCGTTGCTTGTCATATATCTGCCCATGCCTGAAAGTTATCAAGGCCTTGCTGCTAGTGGGCATGAGTTACTATATCATTGAACTTAGCATTTCATCTAATCGCCGCCCACTTCCCTTTATTTATTTCTCAGCCTCCATCCCCTTCCCCAGTCCTGATGAAGAGTACTGCCCGAAACATTGACTGTCCTGCTCCTCTGATGCTGTTTGACCTGCTGTGCTTTTTCCAGCTCCACATTTTATCAACCTATTACTAAATCATCGGAAAAGTTGAAAATAAATCTGAAAACTGATTATCAGTGCGCATCTCTGCTTCTGATTTCCTAATGAATGGAAGGGCATTGGAGTAATTGAAGATTGGACTCCAGATGCAGTGCCTCCTGGCTGTGATGTTTGGCCACCAACAACCACTCATTTTCCTTTTGATACCAGTTACTGGAAACATTTTCCTCTGATTCCCAATGATTCTTAATTTACAGGGGCTCCCTGATGCCTCACTCAGTAAAACACTGCCATGGGCAATTGTATTGATCCTGCCTCTGGTCAATAGCAATAATTGAGATCTGAAACTGAGCAGCTTGTTTTGGAATGTCTCTTTAATGGCATTGTCAAAGACCCCTTAATCACAGAGGCTGGGATGAAAATTAGACAAATTTTCAATTTGCCCTTTTTTTTTCATGGACAGAACATACCATTGCAGTTTTTCTTTTTAAAGCTCCTGGTGTTGTAACTGTACTGGAAAAGCTTGGCTAGAAGTAGGACCAATTCTGGATGTGACATTTGAAATGGAGGAATGAAATTGTTTGAAGACTAGCTTCTATGATAGTAGGGACTTTGGGAGGAGGCTGAGGTGGTTCATTCACTTGGCACTTCAAGTGAAAGATGGTTGCAAACACCTGAGTTTTTCCACCATTACAATTAGAAGTATTCATAGAGTTGCATCCTCCATTCACCAGTGTACGTGGTAGGAATACTGAGTTTTCTACTGAGATCATTTAGTTCTATTTGTAGCTGCTGATTCCTCTGAAATAGTAGTTTGATTTTTGCCAATACAGCAGTTACATTTAGGTATACAATGTGCTGCTCCTAACCGGTTTTTCTGTACTGCTCACTAAATCTGGATTGGAGTAATCAGTGAGAAATATGCTGGACCATGATGTTATAAATTGTGCCAATAAATCATTAGCACAATAAATATGCTAATTAATACATGTCCAATTTTGAATGGCTAGACTTGTTCTGAATCTAACCCTTTTAGGTATAGTGCTACACAGCACACTAAAAGTTGCTCTTGATATGAAGATGTAAATTAACTTTCATGAAGATTTTTTTGGATCACTTTTTTTCTTATCCAATATTGCCACTTGTGACAGGTTGGTCATAGAGATGTACAGCATGGAAGCAGACCCTTCGGTCCAACCCACCAATAGCGACCAGATATCCCCACCCAATCTAGTCCCACCTGCCAGCAGCCGGCCCATATCCCTCCAAACCCTTCCTATTCATATACTCATCCAAATGCCTTTAAATATTGTAATTGTACCAGCCTCCACTACTTCCTCTGGCAGCTCATTCCATACACTTACCACCCTCTGCGTGAAAACGTTGCCCCTTAGGTCTCTTTTAGATCTTTCCCCTCTCACCCTAAACCTATGCCCTCTAGTTCTGGACTCCGACCCCAGGGAAAAGACTTTGTCTATTTATCCTATCCCCCTCAACCTCCGATGCACCAGGGAAAACAGCCCCAGCTTGTTCAGCCTCTCCTTTTTATAGCTCAAATCCTGGCAACATCCTTGTAAATCTTTTCTGAACCCTTTCAAGTTTCACAACACATTTTGTCTCACTAGGTCATTTTGGAGTGCAGTGAACAGTTGACATTTTCTCTGGTCTGGGGTTGCGTATAGGCCAAATCACTTGAGGAAGGCAAGCTTACTTCTTAAAGGATGTCAGGGGATCAAATAGGATTTTGAGAATCTGGTAGTTTCCTGGACACTATTACTAATGCTAATTTTTAAATTAAATTTGAATTCCATAGCCACTTTGCTGGAGTTTAATTATCCCTGGATTATTAGTCCAGTAACAAGTCAATGTTGTCATGCTACTTTTCTTGAGCATAGACTTATTTGAATTCACCTAATCTAACACCGTGCTTTCAAGGGACAGTGATGCCTGTGCAGACAAACATTACAAAGTTTTTTTTCAACCAGTTAGATTGTATGTCTCCAGAATTTTTCAGTCTGAAATTTTAGAATTTAAATATCTGCATGAACCAAAATAAAGATTGAGGAAGATTTGATGATAGTGATTACAGTAATCTGTGAAGGAATGAGACTTCTGATCCTTCAATATCTGCTAAAATTAAATTGCTACCTGTTAAATATTGACTTGCTACTGCATGTAATAGCTCTGATGCTCCCTATGTATTTAGTAAGGAGCTCATGTGCATATATAGCAACTGCATAGTATTGCATTATGGACTGTCATTCAACAAGGTCCTGTTAGTGTTCTGTGATATTGCTTTCAGGGCAGCACTTTCTCAGTGTGAATGCCAGAAACTTCTCCTGAATTTATTCCATGGTAATTCTTGCTAGTCCTGTGTTTCTCAAGTTCTAATCTTTGTTATGATGGGGAAGAAAGGAACAAAAAACTTAATCAGTTACCCTCTAGCAACCAACTGAATGAAGGTCTCCAACCAAAATTAGACACGTTGGAGGGAAAAGAATCTCATGATCATAAAGACTAAACTGAGTTTGGTTTTTGTCTCCGATTCTACTGTGAAACTTTTGAGGGCCAGAAGAAGATATGAATGTCTGATTTTAATAACTTTTATGTACAATATTGCTTATTTTAACTATTTTAAATACAGTTCATATTTAGAGACTGAGCCAAAGAGGTAATTGGTATGGAACATCTTTCGGTTCTTTTATGGCATCTCGTTTGAAACTGATGACATTTGAGTTCAAAAACGCTTGACTGTTTGTATTTTTTTTGTTGTTGCAGTCGAGTCAAAATGGTCCTGCGTGGTGCTGGTGGCTGTTAGCTGTACTACCTTTAGAAAGTCGTGCTCAGCTAGCTGTTCTTTCAATGACCTCACTCAAAGATCGCCTTATTGCCATTCGCCGTGTATTGGTATTTGTAACCCGACAACGGCTTCGATCACTGTGATTTTTGACTTGATGGGATTTAAAGCTGCATTCCAAATGTGTATTTTTAAAAATTATAATGGTATCAGTATTATTATTTTTGATTTAATCCATATGTGAAAACCATAAAGCCCAACTCAGCTAGGTATAATAATTGTTCGAATTGTGTAATTAAACTGGGTAGTGAGCCATTCCTTTTGACACACATTAAATCTACAGTCAAGATGTATCTGTAATGGTCTAAGAGACATGGGTTGGAAGTGTTCTTTCATCAGAGTTGCAGTTGAAGACAAGAGAGATTGTTTGGAAAGTAGTTTCTTTAAATTTTTAGAGTCCTCTGAAATCAGTCCCTCCTAGTAAATACAAGTTTGCATAACACAACTGTCCAATAGTGAAAATCTGAGTAGCAGACATGGAATATTTTAAAAATAAATCAGTGAAATTCTGAGTAAAGGCTGTGTATGTGGAAATGAATGAATGGGACAATTTTGTAGTGCTTGTATGAATTTTGGAGATTTGCAATTTGAGTCCTGTCCAATGTATTAATCAGAATGTATAGTGTGCTGCACGCTGATTTGAATTCCTATCATTTTGTTCAAATATAATGCTGTTGGATTGACTTCACAAATGTTATCTAACTACCTGTTCCACTCTCAGGATTTGGTAATGCTTGCTTTTTGGAATGGCAAGAAATTTCAGTATTAATGTTTGGGATTTATTTTATTGCATCACTGCAAGCTGTGGGGAAACACGCTGCCTCTGATTTGGGAGAGTTTGATATAAAATTACTGGTGCCTCAAGTTGAAAACTTATTGTTCAGTATGGTTTGAATTTTGCAGTCATTGGTGGATTAAGGGCATTCATGACTGTTGAACAAAGATCTCTTTTGAGGCTAGCAATTTCTATCAAGCACTTTTTAAGTATCCTCTTCTTTGTATAGTTGATATTATTAGTGATTCTCAAAATGCATCAGCAAGTTATGCTATTCAAGCAGCCAGAGTTGTTAAAGCATTCACAGGCAACCAAGAAATACAAAGCCCTAAAACCTAATTTAGTGTTTTTCTTTTAAATGTATTTGTTAATGATTTAGGACATTCTCAAGGTTGAAGTTGAACTATCATGAGCAAACTTCAAAGTTTTAAATAAATTTAGAAATTAATCATTTGGGCATGTAATATTTCACACATTTTAGGTTGAATCAGTTCAGCAATTGCTATGCACATTGGTTGTTACATTAATTATTACACCACCATTTAAAATCCAGTTGCATCTTATTCAAAATGGTTTAATAGGGTTTCTAATACAATGAGATCAGAAAAGGGAATGCTTTTGAAAAATCTCATCAGAACAATTGATTTTGCAGATTGGTGAGGAAAGGAATGGGGGTGGGATAGGTACCAGCATGAACCATCTGTTTTTATTCCCGACAGTTCCATCAAATAAATCCGACATTGATTGATTTGAAGTCATCTTTGCAATCTCAATGCTATTGGTCAGTGCCTTTTCTCACCAGACCAGCAGAAGGTCTTGATTTTTCCTCATTGCCACCGTTTTTTAATTGCGGTAAAATTGATGTCAAGGGTTTTAGTTTTATTTTCATCTGGGCTTGCTATTGTTCAGTACCTGCTGAGTGCATGAATATCAATTGGTTCTACTCTTGCATTCTGTCCCAACAAAGTTGTCTAACAAATCTGTTAATTGCTTTTCCACTATCAAGTTTATCTTTGCTTGATTGAATATATGAATATACCATTTTAGGGAATTTGATCACCCCCACCTTCACTTTATTGTGTAACCTCAAGACAACCTGTCTTAGATATTTTTCTTGTATTTGTAATTGTTGTATTGATACATCCCTGGAATAAGTTCTTTTTTAAAAACCTTTTCATGTATCTATGTTCCTTTTGAGTTTGTTAACAGAAAAATAATTGAAATTTTGATCTACTTATGGATATAGAAACAAGTGCAAATAGCTATTTCATTTGAAATTAACATTTAATTTCAAAGGACAAGGGCCTGTTTTTTGTAGTGTGTTATACCTGAGAAGCTATTTGATTTAAAAGTGCAATGTAGTTTCCACATTCTGTGCCATTATTGTATGCAGATATTTGGTTTTGAATCTCTGTATCTTTTCACCGTTTTATATTTTAAAATGATTCTCTAGCTCTTGCCCACTTTTGTTAGCTCTTATGAGTTAAACTAGAGTGATTCTTTACACTGCTTAACTGTAGCAAGAAAGATATTGCTTGACCTGTTAATCTCTTTCCATTTCCTTCTAAACCTCCTGAGTTGTATTTCTTTGGCACCTACTGGTAATTTCTGATGGGGGGTTCCCCCACTTAATTCCCATTAATTTGAAAATACTTAATTTAGTATTTTTATATGGTGTAAAACACTGGCGATCATCTTGAGACGTTTTATTCTAATTTCCAGCAGCCTTTGTCAAACCTGTTCTGAAAGATGATGAACATATGATTTTTGTTATTTTTTTAAAAATCGTGTTACTGTGAATTGTTAAACATTGATTATATTTTTATTTTATATGATTCTTCACTAGTTTGTAGTATTATTGCTGAATTTCTACAATTTCATTAGGCATTTTCATAATAGCGTTGCTTTAAAGCAGCAAGCTTCATGCATTGTTCCTAAAACTTAAAACCAAAATGAGCAAAAGATATATATTTGTTACAAGAAAATGGCTCTCACGTATGTTTGTCCAGATAATGTCACTTGAGATTTTAAGTTGTATTCCTCTTTTGGTGTTCGTTCTGGTATATGTTCTGAATTAAATGGACAGATGCAGAATTTGTTTTGCACTGGTGAACAATTCTAAAGAATTTTCAAATGTGGCTGTATTATCATTACAACTGCCTGCAGAGCACTTTTTTATAAATGGCAGTAATATATGCAAAATATCTGGTTTAGCACACTGAAATATGGCATCCAAAAGAATTTACAAGGTCAGAAGGAATCTGGCATTCAGTATTTTAGCAATGAAAGTATGTCAATGCTAGGCCCAGACCAGTTTACATTAAGATAATAGTTGCACATATACTTCAACATTGAACTTGAACTGGAAACTGATTTGTTTTTTATCATCAACAATCTGCCAGACATTTCTCATTAGTTTATTTGTATGTAACTAGAGGCCTTTTTAATCTAAGATCCTTTTATTTACTTTTTAGAATCTTTACACTGTGAGACATGCTGTCATAAAATGTTTTGATTCAATGTCTTTTCTGTTTCAGAAATGGATAAAGCAATATGTTGCAATCTAGTGTCTGTGTGTGTATATATGTATGTATTATATAAAAGTACAAAATATATTTATTTGGATTAAAAAACTTTCTGAAATGATTTTTTTTTATCTTTGCATGTATTAGTTGCCATTTCACTCATGACATCTAGCAATAAAATAGCCTTTTGTTCGTGGGGGGTTTGTGGTGGTGGAATTGTTTAGATAGGAACACCAAGTAGGAAGTAAATGACAGATTGGTGGAGTTATGGATAGAGGAAGGTTATCAAAAGATACAGCAGGATATAGATCAGTTTGAAAGTTGGGTGGAGAAATGGCATATGGATTTTATTTGGGATGTGTGAGGTGATGCATTTGACCTCCCAAAATGCAAGAGGAAAGTATACAGTAAATGACAGAACCCTTATGAGCATTGATACACAGCAGGATCTTGGGATGGCAACGCAAGTGGTTATAGTGGTAAAGGGGTGTGTTCATCATTCAGGGCATTGAGTTAGTTAAAAGTTGCAATTGTATAAACCTTCAGGCCACATTTGAAGTATTATGTACCAGTTGTGGTCACCACACTATATAGGAAGGAAGTGGAGGTTTTAGAGAGGAGTTGTACAAAGAATATATTTTAAAGGCTGTTAGGGGCCTAGATTGCATCTACAAAGGGAGGTGGTAGAAATATACATTAACAAAGTTTAGAGGCATTTAGACAGAAATATGCAGGGAATACAGACCATGTGCAGGCAGATGGGACTAGTTTAGATAGCTCATGGTGGGTCGAAGGGTCTGTTTCTGTGCTGTTATTCTACCATCTAATTGAGATGAGGATAAAATATAGTGAGAAATTGGTAGAGATGCAAATAGTTCTTCAACTCCCCCTTCCACTCCACCAAGGATATGCAGGTCTTTGGACTCCTCCATCGCCAGACCACCTCTTTCCACCTATCGCATTTCTGACACCCCTCCTCCCTACCTTTTATCTTAGCCTGCTGGACAAACTTTCCTCATTCCTGAAGAACGGCTTATGCCCGAAACGTCGATTCTCCTGTTGCCTGGATGCTGCCTGACCTGCTGCGCTTTTCCAGCAACATATTTTCAGCTTTTCTTTTCTAGTTTGGTTTAGTTGTAGACCAGTGAGACTGACATCGGGTGGTGGGCAAGTTGTTGGAGAGAATCCTGAGGGACAGGATGTATATGTCCTTGGAAAGGCAAGGACTGATTAGGGATAGTCAACATGGCTTTGTGCATGGGAAATCATGTCTCTCAAACTTGATTTGAGATTTTGAAGAAGTAATAAAGAAGATTGAGGGCAGAGCGATGGACGTAATCTATATGGACTTCAGTAAGGTGTTTAACAAGGTTCCCCATGGAAGACTGATTAGCAAGGTTAGATCTCATGGAATACAGGGAGAACTATCCATTTGGATACAGAACTGGCTCAAAGTTAGAGGCGGAGGGTGGTGGTGGTGGTGGAGAGTTGTTTTTCAGGCTGGAGGCCTGTGACCGGTGGAGTGCCACAAGGATCTGTGCTGGGTCCACTACCTTATGCTCATATCCAAATAATTTATATAAATTATAAAAGAGGTATAGTTAATAAGTTTGCAGATGACACCAAAATTGGAGGTGTAGTGGACAGTGAAGAAGGTTACCTCTGATTACAATGGGATTTTGATCAGATGGGCCAATGGGCTGAGAAGTGGCAAATGGAGTTTAATTTAGATAAATGCGAGGTGCTGCATTTTTTTTCTAGTTTGGTTTAGTTGTAGACCAGTGAGCCGGACGTCGGTGGTGGGTAAGTTGTTGGAGGGAATCCTGAGGGACAGGATGTACATGTCCTTGGAAAGGCAAGGACTGATTAGGGATAAAACCAGCAGCTTCTGTGTTGGAGTCATACAGATGTACAGTGCAGAAACAGACCCTTTGGTTCAACTCATCCATGCCAACCAGATATCCCAACCTAATCTAGTCCTACCTGCCAGCACCTGGCCTATATCCCTCAACACTTCCTATTCATATACCCATCCAGATGCCTTTTAAATGTTGCAACCGTACTAGCCTCCACCGCTTCCTCTGGCAGCTCATTCCATACACATATCCTGCATGAAAAAGTTACCCTTTAGATCTCTTTTACATCCTTTCCCCCTCTCACCCTAAGCCTACACCTTCTAGTTCTGGACACCCCCACCCCAGGGAAGAGACTTTGTCTATTTATCCTATCCATGCCCCTCATGATGTCCTATTTATAGAGATTTTTTAAATCCTGAGGGGCATGAAAAGCAAGCTAAAATGCAAAAACATCTTTACCGGCCTAGAATGCATAAGGACGAATTTTGCCAGACACATCATACATGTCAGGTAATTGGAAAACCGCATTCCTAGATTTGAGGAACCTTTTACAAGAGTCTTAATTGATTGTGTAGGACCCCTACCTGAAACAAAAAGTGGGAATTGGTATTTGTTCACAATGTATATGTCCACTAGATTTCCAAGGCCATTCCATTCCATAATATCACAACTAAAAGGATTATAGAAGAGTTCCTCCAATTTTTTCACTAGATACAGACAACCCACAGAGATAGTCAGATCAAGGTTCAAATTTTACATCAAAAGTTTTCAAGGAAGTTATGTACATCTTAGGAATAAAATAATTCAAATCCACTGCATACTATCTAGAATTATGGGTTTATCAAGATTATCCAGATGACTAGCATAAAGCTGTTTGTACTTTTTGCCATTTAAAGATGTACCAACTGAATCAACCTAATTCAGTCCATTTGAATTAGGTTTTGGGTGTGAAGTGAGAGGACCATTGAAATTAATTAAGGAGAAATTGTTGAGTCAGAATTTAGAGACCCTGCATTATTTGGACTATCAAATTTTAGGGAACAGTTAAATAGAGCGAGGGAGTTGGCTGGACAAGATTTTAAAAATCACAGTATATGATGAAACAGGAAGAAAACAAGAAATCAATGTGCAATTTTGCTAACAGAGCGTTAGTGTTATTTCCAGTGATAAATGGACCTCATCAAGTCGAAAGGAGATTGAGTGAGGTGAACTATTTGATGAGGACTGCAAAAGGAGAATGTCACTGGTTAGAGGATTCTGAATTGGACATTTGTCAAATTAAGTTAAACAATGAGGAAGTTGCCAAAAAATGGGATAAGTTGTGTTATCTTCCAGACAAAAATCAAAATGGCCTGAAAGAATTGATGCTTTATGGGCAAAAATATGGAAATAAACTGAGAATACTAACCTAATTGTGCTTGCTGTTCCAATTAAACAACATCCTTTTAGACTTAACCCTCTAAAGTTGGCACAGGCCCAAAATGAGATCGAATGCATGTACCAAAACAACATAATTGAAGTGAATTGCAGTGACTGGAGTTCACCCATAGTAATGGTGCCAAAACTAGCATGCTAAGAAAATTAGCATTAACGTGCTTTATCTAAATGCTCGAGTATTTGTAACAAAGAAGTTGAATTCAGGGCACAAATCATCATGAATGATTATGATGTGGTAGGCATCAGAGATGTGTTTGCAGGGGGTTCAGGACTGGTAGTTAACATTCCAGGATTTACAACTTATCGAGGAGACAGGCAGAGGGGGTGAGATTGACTTTTTAATTAAGAATGAGATTAAATCTATAGCACTGGGTCAGATGATGTGGAGTCTATGTGGGTGGAGTTGAGGAAACACAAGGGCAAAAAAAATCCATAATGGGAGTTATGTACAGACCTTCCAGCAGTGGTCAGGACCAGGGATGCAAGATGTACCAGGAAATAGATAGGCCATGTCAGAAGGGCAAGATCATGATGTTCATGGGGGCCTTCAATATGCAGGTGGACTCGGTGAATAGTAGATCCAAAGAAAGGGAATTCATGGAATGCTTACAGGTTGGCTTTTTGGAACAGCTTGTGATGGAGTCTACAGTGGAGCAGACTGTTCTGAACTTAGTACTATGTAATGAGCCAGACTTTAAAAAGATCTTAAAGTAAGGGAACACTTCGGAGGCAGTGATCATAATATGGTAGAGTTCAGTCTGCAATTTGAAAGAGAAGGCAAAATCGGATATAGTGGTGTTATAGTTAAATAAAGATAATTACAGGGATATGAGAGAGGGACTGATGAAAATCGACTGGAAGCACAGCCTAGTGGGGAAGACAGTAGAGCAACAATGGCAGGAATTTCTGGGTGTAATTGAGGACAAAGTACAGAGGTTCATCCCAAAGAAAAGAAAGATTATCCGGAGAGGGGTCAGACAGGCTGACAAAGGAAGTCAGGAAATGTATCAAAGAAAAAGAGAGAGCCTATAAAGTTGTCAAGAGCACTGGGAAATCAGAAGATTGGGAAGACTACAAAAACAACAGAGGATAACCAAGAAAGAAATAAGAAAGGAGAGGATCAAATAGGAAGGTTAGCTAGCCAGTAATATTAGAAATGATAGTAAAAGTTTCTTTCAATACATAAAAAACAAACAAGAGGCAAAAGTAGAAAATGGGCCCTACAGGTCAGGAAGGACATACTGGCACTGGAGCGTGTCCAGTGGAGATTCACACAGATGATCCCTGGAATGGTCGGCCTAACATGATGATTGGCTGAGGATCCCAGGATTGGATTCATTAGAGTTTAGAAGGTTGAGTGTAGATCTAATAGAAACTTGCAAGACAATGCATGGCTTAGAAAGGGTGAATGCTGGGAAGTCGTTTCCGTTAGGTGGGGAGACTAGGACTCATGGGCATAGCCTTAAAATTAGAGGGAGTCAATTTAGAACAGAAATGTGGAGACATTTCTTCAGCCAGAGAGTGGTGGGCCTGTGGAATTCATTGCCACAGAGTGTAGCGGAGGCCGGGATGTTGGGTGTCTTCAAAGCAGAGATTGATAAATTGTTGATCTCGCAAGGAATTAAGGGACACGGGGAGAGTATGGGTAAGTGAAATTGAAACGCCCATCAGCCATGATTAAATGGCGGAGTGGACCCGATAGGCCAAGTAGCCTTGCTTCCACTCCTATGTCTTATGGTCTTATAAAACCAGATGGTACCCAATAGTTATGTATAGAGTATGGCAAAGTCAATGCAAGAGCTAAAATGATTTCAGCTTTCATAACACCAAATGGAATATATCAATTTAAAGTCATGCCATTTTTTATAAAAAATTTATCAGCCAAAGCCCAATTTTCATCCCTGGGCTGTGTCATCAGACATGGACAGATGGCCCCCGTAGAATGTGAAAACAAAGGTTATTGGGGAGTTTCCCATACTATCAATGAAGAGAGCAGTGTTTTATCAGAAATTCATACTGAATTATAGCAGTGTGGCTGCTCCACTCACTGAACTACTAATGAAATGCAAGTAGTTTCAGTGGACAGCAGACTGTCAGAAGGTATTGTATAGCCTGAAAGCTGTGTTAACCACTGCCCCAATATTAGACACACCTAATTATGCAAAGCCATTCATGGTGGCTATAGATGCGAATGATGTGGAAGTTAATGCTGTGCTCTTGCAGGAAGATGAAGAGAAGAAAGAAAGACCTATTGGATATTTCTCCAAGAAACTGAACGTTCATCAACAAAAATATTCGACAATTGAAAAGAAGACTTCGAGCTTGTGTTGGTGTTACATTTCAACATTTCTGTTGCCAGTAATGTGTCTGAGACAATCATATATACTGACCATAATCCATTAAAGTGTTTGGAGAAATTTAAGGACAGAAATTCCAAACCGTTTAGATTGAGCTTAATATTGCAGCCACTTGATTTGAAAATTATACATGTAGCAGGATAAGAAAACCTAATTGCTGACATATTGTCAAGATTTGGATTTTAAAAACGGAGTTATTCGATGGCAGGAGTAAACAGACGTAGTATAGGTACACAATCCTTTATCTAAAATCCTTGGGGCCAGTTGTTTTGCAGATTATGAAATTTTTCAGATTTCAGAATAAATGACTGTTTCCCAGTGAAATAAAAAGAACTTACCGAACAGCAGACCCACGTGTGACTAGTATGAGTGCTGAGACACAACTGACACCTGCTAGTTCTGGGCCACGCCACCACGTTACATCTGACTGATGTGGGTTGAGTGGGAGTGGAGTTGAATCACCTGTTTGCACACCAAACAATTTTGTTATACAGAAAAAAATTTTGGAATTTTGTATAAAGGATTGTGTACTTGTAGTGCATGTTTGCATGGTTATAGTCAATGTAATGTATATGTATTGTTGTGTACTAACAGACTAAGACTTAGGGATTTAAAATGAAGCCATCTTTGTATATTGATGGTTTTGTTTTTAAGGAAGGAGGTGTGAAGATGGTTTCACTTCAACAAACCATGTCAGCTACAGTTTTTGCAGGTGGGGTGCTTTTTCCTGAAAGTAGCATAGTATTTGCTGGGCTTGCAGCATGAAATTGTTGTCTGCCACAATGTCTTCAAACTTGCATCCATTCTCAACTAAAGTGCAATTGAAATGCTCACTTTCTTGCCCAGAAGTATCTTCCTACTTTTTGTTGAAGTGCTTCCTAATTAGAGGGGCCTCAGAGTTCCTCTTTAGAAAAGTCACACTTATTCCCTCTGCTGCAACATCTCTGACAAGCTGACAAATCAATTCTTGAAGTTGCAGTCTGTATGACATGAATTGGAGTCTGTTAATCTTGGAGTTAACTCTTACCTCGAGCTGGTCTTTGAAATTTGGATGTATGAGTTCTGCAAAGGTCCTTCTGGCTGTTGGAAAGCAAGATTTTCAAAGCTCGTTTCTCAGGACCCATATATACTTGAGCTTTAGAAGTGCATGCCATGGTTGAAGAGTTGTATCATTAGCTGCTGACATTCTGTATTTAATTGTGTTCCGTTTCTTGTTGAAGTTTTATTAAAAGAGGTTAAATGCAGTGTTTGTTTCTTCCTTTTATTGGTTTTGCTTCTCTCTCCTTGTTTCCCCTGTACTTTGCCTCTGTCGCCCTTCATGTTTCTTGTTGCTGTTCTTTCCTGGACTTGGTTCCTTTTTTAAGAGAATTGTTTGGAGAACTACAGTCTCAAAAGTCAAAAGTTGCAGTGCAGCAGTTTCAAGTTGTTTGAGCCAGCTACGGAGTGTGTCTGAATGGCTGCATCTTAATTCCTACACAATACCAGAATGGTTCATAGGTAAGTCTCTACAAGGATGATCGGAGGGAAAAGTGGCCAACTTTACAGAACCAGTAACCCACTGTGTAACACAGAATCAGGCACTGCTCATTAAGCAGGAATTTGGGGTTAAGGAATTTGCTAAAAAGTTGCTTCACCTTTGTGATTATCAAGGCTATTAGATTAAAGACAGAAAAGAGGACACTGTAACAGATGTAACTTGTCTACACAATTCTTGGGTAGATAATGTTGGAATCAAAGGACCCTGAGTGGGAGTTGAACTTCCTGGAATTTTCATCCAAAAATAAGTGTTTAGAAGACATCAACAGGATAGTCTAGGAACAACTATTGCAGAAGCAGGACCCTGAGCTCAGAGTTCAGAGGAGAGACTCAGCAGAGCGACTGAAACCTGGCTAGCTATCCCTCACCGGTGTTGGTAATGCCCAAGTCTATGTACTTAGTCTGAGGCAGCTTTGTTTGTAACCTGATAGTTTTATACTGTGAAGTTAAACTGACTAAGTATTAAATAAAATAGATTACAGTAACAGCAGAGGCTATAATCATTGTGTTCACTGGCTTTGATGCAAAAAGGGAATTGGAGAACAAGAATGATGATATGATGTGATTTTCTTCTACTTTAGTGCTAATTTGAAGAAACAAGATGGCAGAATCAAATGACCTCTGGGCAAAGGCCAGCCTCTTTAGTACTGAAAACTGCCTTTTAGTTAGCAGGTTTTGAGAAGATATGTGGCTCAGGTTGAGGTTCTGGATGTAGGTTTGCTCGCTGAGCTGGAAGGTTCATTTTAAGACCTTTTATCACCATACTAGGTGATATCTTCAATGACCCTCCGGATGAAGCACTGGTGGTGTAGCCTGCTTTCTATTTGTGCATTTGGGTTTCCTTGGGTTGATGGTTTCATTTCCTCTGGTGATGTCATATCCTATGGTGATGTCATTTCCTGGATTAGTGGTGCTGGAAAAGCACAGCAGTTCAGGCAGCATCCAAGGAGCAGTAAAATCGACGTTTCGGGCAAAAGCCCTTCATCAGGAATACAGGGTTTTTGCCCGAAACATTGATTTTACTGCTCCTCGGATGCTGCCTAAACTGCTGTGCTTTTCCAGCACCACTAATCCAGAATCTGGTTTCCAGCATCTGCAGTCATTGTTTTTACCCTGACGTCATTTCCTGTTCTTTTTCTCAGGGGGTGGTAAATGGGATCCAACTCAATGTGTTTGTTGATAGAGTTCTGGTTGGAACTAGGTTCCATCCTAGGACAAGCCAAACAGAGATACGCAAGAGAATTCCTTGAAGCATGGCATTCCAACTGGAACTCTATCTACAAACACATTGAGTTGGATCCCATTTACCACCCCCTGAGAAAAAGAACAGGAAATGACATCGCCAGAGGAAACACATTACCAACCCAAGGAAACTCAAATACATAAATAGAAAGTGGGCTACACCACCAATGCTTCATCCAGAGGCTCACTGAAAATGTTACCTAGTATGGTGATGAAACATCTGAAAACGAACCTTCCAGCTCAACGAGTAAATCTACATCCACAACCTTTTAGTGTTTTTTAAGGAGAAAAATGTAGCTATACTGTCAGGGAAGCATGCTTTTTTTCAAAAAAAAACCAGAAATACAAGCTTCTAACTTGAAAGAAATTAGATTTTAATCAGAAAGCAAGTAGTTCTGTCTTCTGGATAATTAGTGCCCTATCTATTGATCTGTCCTCACAGTTGCTGATTTTACTAATTGCCCGGATTATTTGATGTCCAGGGCTGTTGATCTTCAATGAGATTTCCAAATATCTTTGACAGAGGTCTTGTTTCCTTATTGATGGGCCAACAATGCTAATCATGATTGGATTTTGCCTCCAGGCTATGTTTTTACATGTTGTGACAAAGCTCATTATCCTTTTCTAACATAAACTAGGATGTGTGGTATTGGAAGGTCCAGCAGATATTTATTGCAGCTTGTAATCTATACAAATCATATATTTGCAAGCATGTCCATGCCTGAACTAATATTAAGTTATTTGTTTACAAAGAATAGCATGCTTCGCTAGAAGACATGCTTCCAGTGCTCTGAGTTAAGATGGTATTTGAGACCTTGTCCATCCTCAAGGTATATGCAATAGTTCAGTGATGATATCATGATCATGTCATGGATACTTACATACTAATTGTGAGATAAAACACAACAAAGCCACCTTTCCCCTGTCACTTCTACCCTCAAAACAAAAAGTCTGAGGAAGTCATGACATCAGTCTCACAAAGATTGAGCCAAACGTATCATTTGCCTCTTCTGAGTCACTCCCTTCCACTATCCCACCTGGTCAAATATCCTTTCATGTTACCCCCATTCCCACCCTAGTCCTGAATTAAGACTGATAATTTTCACCTTTTGTACCATTAGTTGCCTTTGCCTCTGTTTCAGGTCATCTGCTGATGAAACCCTCATCCGTACTTTTGTTATCTCTAGATTTGACTATTCTGACGCACACTTGGCTGATCTTCCACTTCCGTCAACTTGGAGTCAACCAGAACTCTGTTGCCTGTGTCTTAACTCACAGAAGTCTGTTCCCCTGAATACCTGCGTTTTTTGATCTTCATTAACTCTTGACTTTAAAGTTCTTAGCCTTGTTTTCAAGTTGCTCCAGAGCTTTGTCCCTTCCTTAATTCCATAATCTCCAATAAGCGCACAACCCCCTGAGAAATCTGGCCTCTCATGCTGTCCCAGTTATAACTATACTGCTCAGAGTGACCATACCTTCAGTCGGCTAGGCCTCACCCCCATGTTTGTCTACCTTGCATTCCTCATTGTTACACTTCTTAAAACCAACCTCTTTTGACCAATCTTTTTGTTATAATCCTGCGAAGTGCCTTGAAATATTTTGTTAGACTAAAGATGCTGTATAATTATTGTTTAAATAGTTGTTCTGTTTCCTGCTTCTATCCTTTATTGATAATAGCAGCCAGAGTAAGATTGATGCTCTGTGTCAGGTCAGGTCTATAGTGTGTCAGAAAGGGGGTTATTCAGGGACCTGCAGGTGATGATTAGTGACAATAACATTATTATAGTGTCAACATGTTTACCTGCCATTTCATATTGTGAGGTTATCCTGATTCACACTGATATTGACTTGGAAGTTTGGGTTCATGGAACAAAACATAAAAAAATTGCTGATGACCAACAGAAGGGAGTTTGGGCAAACAATAAGCAGGAACATCTTCAGGATTAGATCAACTGGTTTGTAAAATAAGGAACAATAAAGCATGTGGAAAATGTATTTGCATGAGAAAATAAAGAGTACACATTCAATGGAAAGGATGTTGATGAACTGAAAAAAATTACTGATCGAACCTCCAGATGTCTCTGTTCAACTGTACACTTCCAGGATATAAGTAACATCATGGTATTTTTACAGGACTGGAGAATGTGCATAAAATCCAATCAAGGTTGTTTGAAAATTTGAATTCAGTTTAAAGTTCAGGAAATAATAATCCTGGTGAACATGATCTCATTGGTGCCAGACTGTTGTAAATAACATTCCTAATGAAGGGTGTTTGCCCAAAACATTGATTTTCCTGTTCCTTGAATGTTGCCTGACCTGCTGTACTTTTCCAGGACCACTCTAATCTTGACTGTAATCTCCAGCATCTGCAGTACCCACTTCTGCCTGTTGTAAATAACCTGATAGTTCACCACTATCCTTAAACAAAAGAATCCTGTTGTTCTTGCTTCCTTAGGTTCACATGAATGTTCAACTGAACACAAGTGAGGAGAGTTGGTGATGTAGTAGTATTGTCATTGGACTAATAATCCAGACTTGGGTTTGAATATCAATGTGCCAGATGATAAAATATGAGGTCCATAAATCTGGAATTGAAACAGTCTCATGCTGACTGTGAAACAACTGTTGTTTAAAAGATGTGCCATCTGTTTCACTAATGC
Organism: Chiloscyllium plagiosum; assembly: GCF_004010195.1. NCBI lineage: Eukaryota > Metazoa > Chordata > Chondrichthyes > Orectolobiformes > Hemiscylliidae > Chiloscyllium > Chiloscyllium plagiosum. Next base: position 63,531,610 of record NC_057715.1, on the reverse strand, counting down.
TCTTCACTGAAAGAAAGTCTGCAATCCTGAACTGGTTTGGCCTAAGTGTGACTCCAGATCCATAGCTAAGTGGTTGGATCTGAAGTGGCCCAGCAAGCCACTCAGTTATATTAGACTGTAACAAGGCCTTAAAAATAGGGAATCAAACCAGTTGGACCATTCAACATCAACCAAGACAAAGACAGCCAAATTAACCCTGCAACATTGTTCTTACTAACATCTGGTGGCCTGTGGAAAAGACTAGTCAAGCAACAGCCTGACATAGATATAATCTGTGAATATAATTTACAGACAATTTCACAGATTAAAGTTAGCTTAACTGAATATATTTTTAGTGATATATTGACAAATTTTACTGCAAAAGTCACCTTTAATAAAATAAAGAGACAGATAACGAGTTTCTTCTCTGCTATGGCTTTGAATCAATAAATGGATTCTAAAGTTCAATATCCTTTACTAGAACCATAAACGCAGATATGGGGTGCTGCTGTAGTTATAAGGGTAGAAAAGATCTTCTATTTTTATAAAGCTCACTGTTCACTGTCATCACCATTCAGTGAAGTATGATCAAAAAGCTTATTCTAAATCATGCTGACAGCCTCATTTACAGAAAGAAAAGAATCATATTGCTGTATCAGAAAATTAAATTCAAATGATTGACTGACTTCCGGTTCTTTGTATTTTGCTGGGTTTTTTCCCTGCATGCAGTGTAAATGGGTATGGGGTAGGGGAAACTGATTAAAGACTTATAATTACATCCATTTGTATAGGTTTATTAGCTAAATATGGACATTTGACCTTGGAAAATAGTGTATGAAAAATGATACAACAAAAACAAATCTACTGTGGTATAGTGGAAGAATTCACTTTATAAAATGTGTTTTATTCGTTTATCTATTTGAGACCGCGAGATTGTACAAAGTATGTATGTAAGTTTGCATGCCTAGTCAGCGGAACTAACAGACAGTCTGATCTGCTGGATATTTTCAGGCTTCTGTCTTTTATTACAAGGCAAAGAACAAATTGTTTCTAAAAGCTATGACTTCTCTTGTGAAAAGAGAACCATGCACAACATGGCAAACCTATCGTTTCTTTTTGTAGCTGAGAAAACAAAAGATGTTAGAAATTATTTTTTCACAAAATGATGCCTCTTCAAAAAGCAGTACAGAACTCCTGAGAATTTACAAAGATAATGTAGCTAAGATATCAAATTATATGGAGATTATTTTAAAATCACAAGTGTCATGCCCAATGTTATTCTGTACCCTAAAATTATAGTTATTGATGTCAATTCATTTATTCACTCTGGACCTAATTCAGGCTGTATGTTCAGCGGGAATTTAGCCAGGTGCAGTTAGATACTGTAAATTGACTTAATTAAAGTTCAGAGGATTTCCCCATCCCCACCTCTTAAGTACTTGTAAATGGAAAGAACCCCATCATTCCCCACCTCTCCATCCCCTCCACCCCCCACCCATCCAATAACAACTGCAAGAAACGTAGCACTTAATTTAGATTAGATTAGATTACTTACAGTGTGGAAACAGGCCCTTCGGCCCAACAAGTCCACACCGACCCGCCGAAGCGTAACCCACCCATACCCCTACATTTACCCCTTTTAACCTAACACTACGGGCAATTTAGCATGGCCAATTCACCTGACCCGCACATCTTTGTGACTGTGGGAGGAAACCGGAGCACCCGGAGGAAACCCACGCAGACACGGGGAGAATGTGCAAACTCCACACAGTCAGTCGCCTGAGTCGGGAATTGAACCCGGGTCTCTGGCGCTGTGAGGCAGCAGTGCTAACCACTGTGCCACCGTGCCGCCCACGATTTGATTAAAGTTTACAAAGGAATCAAATAAATACAACATAAAGAACATTCTATCAATGTTAAGAATGAATGAAGCTTTGCAAATTTCAGTTCTAGATTTGCATTATGTTTGAAAGAAGCTCAGAAAAATTAATGCAGGTATAATTTTGTTTATCTATATGAGATCTCTAGATTATACAAAGTATGTATGTAAGTTTGAATGCTATTCAGCGTAACTAACAGACAATCTGATCTGTTGGATAGTTCCAGGCTTCTGTCTTTTATGATAAGGCAAAGGGCACATTGTTTGTAGAAGCTATGACTTCACTTGTTCTCAAAGATGTATTCCATTACTGTTGGTAAAGATGCAAGATCAGCCAAAATGTCAACCCAAATCCCCAATTATAATGGCATATCTATAATCAGCATTATTATATGCAAGCTAATTACTTCATAACTTTCATTGTAAAAGCCCCAGAAGCAGGATTGGGCTATGATTAAATAAAATTGTATGAGTTAATGGTGTATCTACTGTAGCTCCATTTTTGACTGTGTGTTAAATGGTTAGAGGTTCAAACTCTGCAGGAGACTTGAGTACAAACTGAAGGTTGACACTTCAAATGCAATATTAAGGGGAGTATCTCAAATGCCATTGTTTAGATGAGATGTTAAACTGGAGTCTTGTCTGCTTTCTAAGCTAGGGGCAGTTAGGATTCCTGGATAGTATCTTGAGGAAGATCAGAGGAACTAATCCACACAGTGTGGAAACAGACTAGTCAGCTCAACAAGCCCACACTGACCCTCCAAAGAGCATCCCACCCAGACCCACCTCCTATCCTATCCCTGTAACCATGCATTTCGTCATGGTTAACACACCTAACCTACACATCCCTGGATACTATGGGTAATTTACCATGGCCAATCCACCTAACTTGGACTTTGGACTGTGGGAGGAAACTGGAGCTCCGTCAAAACCCACACAGAAACAGGGAGAATGTGCAAACTCCACACAGACAGTTGCCTGAAAGTAGAATTGAACCTGGGTCCCTGGTGCTGTGACGCAGCAGTGCTAACCACTGAACCACCATGCTCTCGCCAATATTTATCCATTGAGTAACTTAAGTAAACATAAGTAAAAATCAGATTATCTGATCATTATCACATTGCTGATTATTGAACTTGACGTGTGAAAATTGACCATTGTCCTTCCTTTAAAAGTACTTGATTGGATGTAAAATAATTTGGGATATTCCAAGGACATGAGAAGTGCTATGTAAGTACAAAATTTATCCAATTATTACATGCTGGCATAACAGCAAATTAAATTAATTGATTGTGTGATATTTAATTATTCATAAGACCATAAGGCATAGGAACAGAAATTAGGCCATTCAGCCCATCGAATCTGCTCCGCCATTCAATCATGGCGGATAATGTTTCTCAACCACTTCTCCTGCTTTCTCGCCATAAACCTTGATACTCAAGAACCTGGACCAGGCTCTGTCCAGGCCTTTCAGTATTCTGTACATTTCCACAGGCCATTCGGCCCATCATGTGTGCACAGGCTGTCCAAATGAGAATTACCTTAAGGACATTCTCTTGCCTTGAAATTGTTCCTATTTAAATAATCATCCAATGCTATCTTGAATGCCTCAATTGAAATTACCTCCACATTTTCAGACCATGCATTTCTAACCTGAATAATTTGTTGTGTGACAAGCTTTTTTCTTACATCGCATTTTCTTCTTTTGTAAATTGCTTTAAGTATGTCTCCGCTATGATTTTACTGCTAAACAAGAAATTCTTTAACTATACCTGAGTTCTGCAATGTGTCTCATGTTCTATGGTATTAGTTCTGATAATTTGCCGTTATAAAGATTTGGATCAAGGGTGTTGTGGTGCAGTGATGGCAACGCTACCTCTGGGCCAGTAGATCTGCCTTCGATTCCCACCTTAGAATGTGATGACTGGGGGATCCAAGATGGCGGCGATTTTATAGGTCTGCGTTAGGCAAAGTGGTGCTTTTACCCTCCTCATCTAAGCTATTTTGAAGAAAATCGATAGTTTAATATTAGTAGAATTGCTACATCCTTTTTTTTAGTAAGGGAACATGACTAAAGGCAAAGGACAGAGTGAATCAGATCAGGCAGGACACAACCCTGCAGCATCGGGCACACCTGTGGCCGCAGCTACAACCTCCCCTGAAATCCCGATGGACTGACGTATCCAACAAGGCCTGGCTGCAGAGTTCTCGAAACTCCGGGAGAAAATCAAAGCATTGATTGAAGAGAATTGCACCAGACTGCAACCGATCCTGGCCTTGCTGCAGAAGCATGACCAGGAGCTAAAGTCTCGGGAAGCGAGTAGAGGAGGTTGAGCGGCAGAACATGACATCAGAGACTGCAGTCAAGTCCTCGGCAGGATGTATCCAGGTTCTGGAGAAGCAGGTACGAGTCTTAGTAGATCAGGTCGATGATCTCGAGAATCAAGGTCGAAGAAAAAACATCCAAGTGTTTGGGCTGCCAGACCGAGAGGAAGGCGAGCAGCCAGCCAGTTTTTTCGAAGAATGGCTGCAATGATTTCTAGGCCAGATGCGGAATAAAAGAGCTCATTCAATGGTGGTGCGCAGGCCTGGTTCAGACCAGCACCCCTGTCTGGTCCTAGTGCAATTCTAGTCCTAAAGGGACAAATAAAAGGTAATGGAAGCCTCCACATCACTGAGAATAGATCCACAGGCCTTGGTTTATAAAGGATCAAAGATTCTCTTTTTTTTAACAGGACTTTTCTGCAGCTGTGATCCACAAGAGGAAGTCCTTTGAAGAGGTGAAGAAGAGACTAAGGGATCTGGATATTCAATATTCCATCAGGTACCTGGCAGTGCTCCGTTTTAACCATGAAGTGTCCGTGCATGTATTTGGTTCCTCAGAAAAAGCAAAGAACTTTCTGGACACTTTGAAATAGACTGGATGGTCCAATACTGTTTCTCTTTTCTTTTCCACTTTTTTTCCCTATCTCACGTACTTCTCCTTTCTCTTTATCATTTTATTACAGAAAGTGTTGTTGGTTTTTATTTACAGTGATAATTGATGTCAATGTAGGGTTGGGGATGGGTGAAGTGCCCACTTTTAATTTCTTTGTCCATAATACTTTTTAAAATCCTTCTCCTAGGTTTGGGGCGTGGTTCATGCTAAAAGTAATTATGGAGGTATATGTGGGCCGTGTAAGCATCTCCTGTGGGCAGGGGGGAGAATCTCCCATCAAGCGTTTTTTTGTATGTTATAATTGATTTAGTTTGTTGGTTTTTAGTAGAGGTAGTTTTTGAAAGTTTTGTTGATGTAGTTTCAGTATGTGCATTTTTATATTCTATGACTCTACATTTATTTACACGTGGCACATTGTGAGTAGGGTTCTTCCTTCCAGGGATTCAAGAATTGTAGTAGAGGGATATGGCTCGGTCTCTCCTCAAATGGTGCACCTGGAATATTAAGGGGAGCCACTCACTGGTCACGAGAAAAAAGGTACTTTCAATTCTCAGGAAGGAGAGGGTTGATATTGACCTGTTGCAAGGAGCCACCTTGATGATAAGGAGCACCTAAAGTTACAGCAGGGTGGGTTTGATCAGGTTTTTTTTCATCCTTTAACACTATGAGCAGGGGAGTGGTCATTATTGTCCAGAAGAGTCGTCCATTTCAGTAATTAGATCAAGTTAAAAATGAATATGGGTGGTTTGTAATCCTTAAAGTTTTAATACATGGTGAACAGTATGACATCCAAAATGTTTACTGTCCTCTGGCACACTCCCTCAAATTCCTGACTGATGCAGTTTCTAAGTTGGTTGCCCTTGGAATGCGACACACTATCATAGGGGGAGACCTTAATTGCCTCAAGGACCCCACAATGGATAGAATGCCCAGAGGTCCCCCAAATATCTCTCAGCAATCCAAGCAACTGGTTGACTTATGCGTGGAATTGGGGCTGGTGGACATTTGGAGATGTCTCCACCCTGCGGGTAGGGACTTCAGACTTCACCTTTTTCTTTAATACACACAAATGTATTTGTTGGTTGAGATTAAGGGCAACAGAACAGGTTTGCAGCATTGGCGAATGGATCCTTTATTCTCAAAGACAGTAAGTTTGTTCAAAACTTCTCAAGCGAGTTCAATGTGTTCAAAGCTATCAATCTGGGTATGGCTAGTAACCTGTCTATACTCTGGGCGACTGCTAAGCTAGGGGGATAGTTATCTCTTATTCTGCTAGCCGGAAGTGACAGAAGGGAGAGCAGCAACATCTGCTCGAGGCACAGTTCTAGACAGCTTGAGATAGCCGTCAGTGACTAAATTGCAATGAGTCACAGCTCTTCTGGTTGTTTTGAACTCCAGCTCACACAGACAGTGAAGAGAGAACTCTCTTTCATGAAACAATGGCTGTTTGAGCATTGCGATAGGCCAGGCAAATATCTGGCCAGGAAAAAGAGTTCCCTCCAGTCCATTACATCAACTAGAGAAGGCACTGGGTTCTTACGTATGACTTGAAAAGGATCAATGCAGCATTTCGGAATTTTTACTCTGAGCTATATCAGTCGGAATGCTGCGAGGAAAGGTGGGCTAAGATGGAGTCGTTTTTTAAGAACCTGGACCTTCCAGATTTGACCTCGGAACAGACGTCTCTTCTTAACATCCCCTTAACAGTGCAAGAGATACAGAAGGCAGTAAGACAGCTCCAAACTGGGAAGGCACCCAGCTCTAATGGTCTCCCGAGTGAATTCTACAAAGACTTATAAATAGCGAGTTTTGAGAAGATTTGTAGCTCAGGTTGAGATTCTGGATGTAGGTATGCTTGCTGAGCTGTTAGGTTCATTTTCAGACGTTTTGTCACCATACTAGGTAACATCATCAATGAGCCTCTGGATGAAGTACAGGTTTCCCTGAGTTGATGATGTCATTTCCCGTTCAGGCGGTGATAAATGGGATCCAAGTCAATGTGTTTGTTGATAGAGTTCCAGTTGGAATGCCATGCTTCTAGGAATTCTTGTGCGTGTCTCTGTTTGGCTTGTCCTAGGATGGACATGTTGTCCCAGTTGAAGTGGTATCCTTCCTCATATGTATATAAGGATACTAGTGAAAGTGGGTAGTTGATGTTCATGTATCCTGGTGGCTAGTTTTTTTTATTTAAGGCTAACTTTGCTCATTTGCTTGACAAAATTAGACAAGACCTTCAAAGATAGGAGGTTCTTCTAATCTCTTGGTTAGGCCGAATAGCCCTTATCAAAATGAATGTCCTTCCTCGTCTGTTATATCCATGCGAATGCTCCCTCTGATGTTTCCCAGGCAAATGTTGCAGAGACTCATTGGTTGGCTTAGTTCTTTTATTTGGCATCACAGGTGGCCCCTCATTAAGTTTGCCAAATTGCAGTTACCCAAAGGGTTGGGAGGAGTAGACTTTCAGGATATGAAGAGATACCATTAAGCTCCTTTCTGTCCTTCGTGAGTGACTGGGCTTGTGAGGACTCGTGATCAATATGGTTGGATATTGAGGCCTTCCAGGCAAAGTGCTCCCGTACTAGTCTGTAGTTTATGGGTAAGATGAGGACAGTTATAGAATACTGTCGAAATGCAATCATTACTAATACAGTAAAAGCATGGTGAGAATGCGACAGAGCGAGGGCAGTTTATCTAAAACCTCCTTTCTTAACACCATAGTTGGTACACCGGGATTCTGGCCAGGGATGATGGCTCCTGGATTCAAACTGTGGGCAACTAGGGGAGTGTCCTATTTGGGAGACCTGGTTGAGGGGGAGGTCATGAGGCCCTTCGACCAAATGAGTCGCATGTATGAATTGCCCAGCAGAGATCTTTTTTGTTACTTTCAGGTGAAGGACTTCCTCCAAAAAAGACTACGCTTTTGACCAACCTCTATAGGTCTGACACAGAGAGGAGAGTGCTTCATGCCATAAGCACTCTCTTGTTAGTACTCTCTACTACTTACTGGGGTGCAGTGCCTTGAATGATATTGAGTGATATGTGAGGTCTGGTAGGAAGAGTTGGGAGTGGAGATCTCCTCACGGACATAGGAGGATATTTGGGAGAATGCGAGAAAGATCTCGATCTGTAACAGAACACACACCCTGCAGTTGAAGGTTCTTCATAGGGTTCATTTGGCTCCAGATCATCTTGTGAAATTCAAAAAGGGAGCATCTCCAATCTGCCCCGAGTGCAGAATAAGCATAGGTACCCTCATCCATTGTTTGTGGTCATGCCACAAGCTTTGTAGGTACTGGAGCGCTTTGGCAGGAGTAATAGAGGGGGTCCTGGGGACCCAAGGTAGACCTGGTCTCTCTTCTCTTGGGCTTGCCGAATTTATCTTCCTTAGTTGCACATGCGAAAAAGCAATTTAACATTCTCATTTACTGTATGAGCAAGAACATTTTAATGAGCTGGGTGACTGGGAACCCTCCGGGGCTGCTGGGGTGGCGTTCGTTTATTATGGAGCACATCCTATTGGATTTCCCCACAAACATGGTGCACCACAAAACAGAACGTTTTTATAAGACATGGCAGCTCTTTTTGAATTATCTGGAAGCAGACTTGTTTGCCATTTTAATTAGGGCATTTGTTTAGCCATAATAATTAGGTTTAGCAAGCCTTGTGCTCTGGGAGGAAGAATGTGGAATAAATTCTGCTCTAATAATTAATGCTCTCGAAGGTTGGGAGCTTCGGTGTGGTTGCGCTGTAGTGAGTCTAGTTTTGATTTGATTTGTAGAGTAGGGTAGTAGTTAGTTCATTATAATTATTGTTACAATTTTAAATTGTTATATTTCTGTAATTTAATAGTTTTGTAAAGAAAACATTTCTCAATAAAAATATTTTTGAAAAATGTATGCAATGAGCACAGAGATGTGTGGTCCATCAGGTTGATCTTTTTGAAAAAATGAGAAGTTAGCATGCTTACATAAATACTGAACTTCATTGCTAGTTTGTGTCCATTGGTAGAGGTGATAAAGATAATTGCAGATTTCTGGTGTTATTACTTTATAAATATAGTTTGGCATCATTTATTGCTTTTGATTTGGTGTAATTGTATATTCACTTATAAGACATGGAATTTAACTTATTCTTAGGCAAGGATGAAATTCTCTACACATGGATTGCAGCTCAGCTCAGGTTTTTCCTAGCTGTTTTCTTTCCAATGCTGCACTTATCTCTTTCAGACAAAGGGGACACTTTCAGCACTACTGTATATCGGTATATCATATCATTAGTTACTTTTTTTCCTATTGCCATTTTATTAAACTGGCAATTTTTCACTTTCACCCCTGATTTAAGTTCAGAATCTGCTGCTGATTTACACTCTGAAGCAATTTCACATGATAAAGCAACAGTAAAAGAGAATTTAAATTAGCATCAAAAGCTAAGAAAAAAAAGTGGCACGGACGAGCAGAATGTGGAATGGTTAAAATGCTAAAGAATAGGAAGGAATATATTTGTGAATGTCAAGAAGACATGGCAAGACTGGTAGTGAATAGAGACTGTAATATTGATCTTCAATAAAAAAGAATATTGTGGACATTTTTCTTCACGATTTTTGAGGCAATTTGGATCTTGCAACTTATACATAAGTTAACTTGTAGTCTAAATCAGACTTTCCCTCTCTATTTCCATAAAAAATATAAATTCACTCATCAAAACAATACAACTCAAAATCTGTTGTGCAGCAGGTCACCTCTCACTGCTACTCTCTACTTATCAATATTGGCTTTCATTCTCTCAATGCTTCAAATTCAAAGTTCTAAGCTGTATGCTTTAAATTCCTCCCATGACCTCTCTCCTCTCTGATCTCCACCAATCCTATAAACCACACTTCAAACTGAATTCTCTATTCCCCAGTTCCAGCCTTGTATACCCCACCTGCATTTCACATCATACAATTGGACTGACCTTATGAAATAAAGTAATGCTATTGAATTAATGTAATTTACAGGTGCTCCAGGCATATATTGCACGCCGTACAAGGAATACCTGGACTGCTTGCAAGTGGCTATGAACACTTTCTGAGCATATCTTATAAATACTCATGTTTATGTGGTAATGCAATTTTATTAAAATTTCAGGTTCTAGAATATTTGCATTAAATTTAACAATTAATAAAATAGATGCCCTGGATAGCACTTGCTATGGGATGCTTGCTTCTAACAGGAAGCTTTCCAGTGTTCAAATTGCAATATGAAATACAGTGCACATCACATCCTTCCCCCTCTTCTTCCCCTCACTGAACCATTTGCAAGAATGTGCTTGGTTAACAATAATGTGTGAAGTCTCAGCATTCCCAAAAATTATGTTCTACAATAAGGCAATAAAAGCAATAAAACATAGCACTCTCCTGGTATTATAGAGGGAAAAAAAGGGTATGACAGACAGTTTATCATAATGAAAGCTATTACATTCAGAATTATCTACAGGATAAAATGATTTAGAGATTTGCATGATCCTAGATGATATCGTCCAATGGGTTTGATGGCTAGGGTGATAGAACGGCCTGGATATTTCAAGAAGAGGCAGTCACAGTCAGATTGCCACCCAGCTCATACTGTTTTCTTTGTTATACTGAACTCCAAATTTCAAGCTGGAGATTTGATCTTGGTTCTTTCAGAAATATGGACCAAGACTGAAATCAACAGAGTTCCCCTGTAGTGTAGGCTAAACAGGAAAACAGTACGGGGTAAAGTTGGTATTTGGTTAAGGGGTTAGGGTGCCAGTTAAGTGATGGAGTGCTTGGAAGTGCTTGGCTAAGTGCATAGGTGTGTTGAGGCTGGGTGAACGGGAATGTTGGGACCAACAGTGAGAGGAATTATTAGTGTCAGGGCCAGAGATAGTGGCATGTCTGGCAGAGGAACTTTCAAGTTGGCAACATTGGAACTGGCAGGAAGCCAGCTAAAGGAGGATTTTATAACCATTAGAGTGTCAGGTCAAGCAGGGTGAGATTGCTTTTGGGGCCAGCATTGGGATGTTGAGGTGACAGGTCACTGTGTTTGAAGTCAGCATGGAGCTGGGGTTATTGGGGCCAAAGGGTGGTAGCATCCAGGTTTACAGGGGGATGGTGGTAAGTTCTATGGTGGGAGGAAATGCTCGCTCTCAGGAGAGGATCTGGAGTCATGTTGAATTGTTCAAGTCTAGTTGCTGGTTGTTGTCAGGTATCTGAATGAGGATCAGGGGAGGTGTTACTGGGTGTGTGTATGGTAATTTAGAGCTTAATCATTACCCAAAGGTTAGAGTAGATTTTAACCATCTACCTTTTCATGGATTACTACAGACTCAATGAAGCAGTTCCCTCTAAATTCTCCAATTTAGAGGCTTCCAGACACAGGGAAGTGTCCATTGGAAGTCCAAATCTGGAACCTGCTGTATCTAGGATAATGCACTGTTTTAACATGTAACTCCAGTCTGTGGTAATCCAAAGACTAACTGGTCATCAGAAAATATGGGTCAACTATAATATTAAAAAGAATGCAATCTAACCTCTCAGGTTTAGCTTCAACACTGTAATGATTCATAGTTTTTGGGAGAAGACACAAGAATCAGCAGCATGACATTTATGGTAGTTTGTTGATTTGTAATACATAGGAACTGATAGAGCAAGTGAATTTGTATCAGTCAAATTTTAGCAAAATACACAGACCATTTCTTTGCTTGCAGCTGCTGCTATACCTGGTGAGCTTCTCAAGCATTTTCTGTTTTTATTATTACAGATGTATCAGTATCTAACTTGGTTATCAATATGAATGATCCGTTTGTGAATCTACTTAGCTAAGTGTTGAAATGCCTAGTAGTTAGTTCAGGGCAGTTCTCAATCTTTATGTCTTTTATACTTTAGGATTGTCAGTAATTCCTTCTCATTCAATTTGTGACAGCTTTCCAAAATCTTTACAGATTGCTGTGAAATGTAGTGTAGCCCAGGGTTCGAAGGTTTTGGCTTTTGTTTCAGCTGGTTAATATTATCGTTGCTGATTTGTGGCTGCTCTTTTGGGCGATTATAAATTGAAACCCATGGAGGTTCACCCACCATTTCACTTCTTGACCTCTGATTAAATAAATTCCAGTTCTCCTTTTTTGCAGGTGGGCAATAAAATACAGACCCAGCCATTGACAACCACATCCATAAAGTGAATAAAAAGCGATCAGTTATCCACACTATCATCAAAGCTTTCAAATCTTTTATTAAGTTAAAAATCACACAACACCAGGTTATAGTCCAACAGGTTTAATTGGAAGCACAACAGCTTTCAGAGTGTTGCTCCTTCATCAGGTGATTGTGGAGAATAAGATTGTAAGATACAGAATTTATAGCAAAAGTTTACAGACGATGTAACTGAAACTATATTTTGAAAAAGACCCGGATTGTTTGTTAATTCTCTCATCTTTTAGAATGATCATGTAGGTTTCAGTTCTTTCATATGCAAATCGCAAAATGTTTTTCAAAAGTTACATTCTCAAGTGCACTTTAACATTTGGTGTCAACTCCCTGTGAGGCTGTCTGTGCCACAATTGTCAGACCAATTCTAATCTTAAAAAGCATATTTACAGAATCTTACATGGATTCATGTAGTTTTTGAGCAAAGTAAAATGTAATTCTGCAAGTACAAATTCACCCCATGAACTTATACGTACATGTGTATGTGTGCATGTGATGTGTGTGTGTGTGTTGGAAGGCGGGGGGAGGGGGAGTTGGTTATGAGTGTCTGTGGGAGGGTGTGTGTATGTGTGTGAGTGTAAAGGAGTTTAAGTCTGTGAGAGGGTGTGTGTGGGAGTGTATGAGAGAGGGTCTGAGTGTGTGTGTGTGTGTCTGTCTGTGTGTATGTATAGTGCAATGGAGTCACCTATAGTGTGACATGAACCCAAGGTCCCTGTTGAGGCCATCCTCATGGGTACCAAACTTGGCTATCAGCCTCTGCTCGGCCACTTTTCGTTGTTGCCTGTCCCAAAGTCCGTCTTAGAGGTAGGTCACCCGAAGGTCCGAGGTACAAAGTCCCGGACAACTGAAGTGTTCTCCGACTGGGAGGGATCACTCCTGTCAGTTGATTGTTGTGCAGTGTCCATTCATCCATTGCCTTAGCCTCTGCTTGGTCTCGCTAATGTACCATGCCTCAGGGCATCCTTGCCTGCAGTGTATGAGATAGACAATGTTGGCTGAGTCGCATGAGTACCTGCCACGTATATGGTGAAGGTGACCCATGCATTGGTATCCGTGCCAACATTCTTACACGTCTTGCAGCTTCTACTGTGACAAGGTTGTATGGTATTGTCCTGAAAGCCGGGCAGTTTGCTATAAATAATGATCTGTTTGAGATTTGGTGGCTGTTTAAAGTCGAGAAGAGGAGGCGCGGGGAAGGTCTTGGCAAAGTGCTTATCCTCATCGATAAGGTGTTGCAGGCTGTGAAGAACATAGCATAGCTTTTTGGCTCCTGGGAAGTACTGGACAATGAAGGGTACCCTGTCAGTTGCAGCTTGTGTCTGTCTCATAAGGAGGTCATTACGGTTCCTCACTGTGACACATCAGAACTGGCGGTCGCTGAGTTGAGCATCGTACCCCATAGTCTTTTTTTGGATGACGTCCTTAGCCGAGCTCAGTATCCATGGGGATGGCCTCAAGCGGGACCTTGGGTTCATGTCACATTACAGGTGACTCCATTGCACTATACACACACACAAACAGACAGACACACACACACACACAAACACACACTCAGATCTGCTGTCATACACTCCTGCACACACCCTCTCATCGACTTAAACTCCTTTACACTCACACTCAAACACATACACACACCCTCTCACAGACACTCATAACCACCCCCACCCCACCCCACACACACACCCACCCATACGCAGACATACACATATAAGTTTGTGGAGTGAATTTGTACTTGCAGAATTACATTTTACTTTGCTCAAAAACTGCATGAATCCATGTAAGATTCTGTAAATCCGTTTTTTAGATTAGAATCAGTCTGACAGACAGGCTCACAGGGAGTTGACACCTTCAATACCTTATCTGGGCTGACATGACACCATATGTTAAATTTCACTTGAGAATGTAACTTTTTAAAAAAGTTTTGCGATTTACATATGAAAGAACTGAAACCTACATAATCATTCTAAAAGATGAGAGATTTAACAAACTATCTGGTTCTTTTTCAATATATAATTTCAGTTACATTGCACTGTAAACTTTTGCTATAAATTTTGTGTCTTACAATCTTATTCTCCACAACCACCTGATGAAGGAGCAGTGCTTTGAAAGCTAGTGCTTCCAAATAAACCTTTTGGACTGTAACCTGGTGTTGTGTGATTTTTAACTTCGTACAGCCCATCCAACACCAGCGTCTCCAAATCAAGTCTTTTATTATCATTGTTAAAGATCTCAATTAGCCTTCTAACTCAAGGTAACCTATCCTCATAAAATAACTCCTTTTGCCCTGCTATTATTTTGCTGAATCTGTATTAAGCTCCCTTCTAGGACCAATAATCTGTCCTTGAGGTGTGATGCCCAAAACTGAATACAATACTCCGACTGGCCTCTGAATAAGGCACACATTGGGAAGCCCCCACCACTATCCCACTCCTCCTGCTTGAAGCCCGACATCACATTTGACAAAAGAGGTTAAGGTATCAGAGTGGACACAGAAACATTTATTAAAATGTTACAAGGATCTCATTAATGTGGAGAGGCTGAAGAAACTGGGATTGCTCTCCTTGAATGCAGAGAATGTAAGAGGTCAATTAGAAGAGATGTGATCCAAATCATTCCAGTTTTAGATAGACTAAATAAAGAGTATCTGTTCCTGATGTTCAAAGGACTAGTAACGGAGGGGCATGGATTTAGGATAATGAGCCATAGATGACATAAAGAGATGTTTTTATCCAATGTTTTATCATTATTGTGATTGAAATTCCAAAGGTGATTTATTTAAAAAGAAAAGAGAAAAGCTTGCATTTATGTAGCTTCTTATATAGCCACAGAAAATGACAAGTTCCTTTATAACCAAGGAAGCATATTTACTGTTGTAAAGTGGGAAACATGGCAACCAAATTGCACACAGCAGTTCCAAAATCAATAACGTGATAATAGTCAGGCTGTCTGCTCATTGAAGGATAAGTATTGACCAGGTTAATGAGGATAGTTCTCCAGCTCTTCTTCAAAACAATGAGGCCACCTGAGAGATCTATTAAATGTTTCATTAAAAAAAAATGGCACCATTAGCAGTATAGGGTTGGGTGACTGGTGAACAGAATGAGGGAAGCAACAAAGAGCTGGGCAAATGGCGAAGAAAGCAGCAAGTGTAAATGAAGTGAGGCAAAGAGAAGTGGAGTTATATGAATAAAATAGAGGAGTTGGAGCTGTTCTTGTTGATACAGGGAGAATAAGAGAGGATTTGATGGAAGTTTTCCAAATGATGAGAGATGTAGGTGGAGTGAGTAGACATGAACGATTTGTGTTGGCAGAAGGATCAAATACCACAGGATACTGATATAAGATTATTGGCAAAAGAAGGAATGGCAACATTTGAAAAAATAACATTTTCTGCAGACTCCATTGGGATTGGGAATGCGGAGGAGGCTGATTCAATCATGATTTTCAAAAGGGAACTGGATAATTCGTTGAAGAAAACAGTTTCAGGTCTAAGGAAAAAGGCAAGGGAAATATGACTAGGTGAGTTGGTATTACAGAAAGTGTCCTCAGGTTTAATGGGCTGAATAGTCTCCTCTATACTGTAACTGTTAAATGATTCTATCTTCGAGGGGTTCACTTCAAATACAAATATTGAGCTCACATATCTTTTCTGTGGCATTGGTTAGCTCTACAATATTTAAAACATATATATTATTAAGTCTGTGGCTTCTTATATTCAGGAGATACAGGAAACAATATACAGGAGAAACAGTAGGCCTAGCCTACTGACTATTTCGAGTATTTTCCCTTTTTCTTTTCAAATTTCCAACATTCACTGTTTTGGCTTGGAGTTCGGTGTCAGTAGCTAAACAAGGATGCTTGTTGCTAGCCTTGCAATCTTGTTGAAAACTAGAGATTTCCATGGTGAGAATGTCACCTCAACAGTCCAGCAGGAATACTGCAACTACTTGAAGGACTACAGACTGGGAATTTGCAGTCTGAAGCTACAATGAGGAAATAAAGCCCTTCATGCAGCCAGGGATAGTTTTATAACGGTAAAAATCGGTAAAAGAAAGATTTCTGATTTCTTTTACAGACAGCAATCAAAGATTGGAAGACACATATGGGATGAAATAGCAGATAAAATAAAAGCACAAAATAGTATTGAAAAGTTTAGTTTAAAAAAATCTAATAATTATTCATTTATGAAAATTTCATGAACATAATATTAAAATTTAGGGGTCAAACAAAGATACCATAATGAAACATGTCCAACCTAAATGAAAAAAAGAGAATAAAAGAGATGCAATTTTGTCTCTTAGCCACCTGGGTATTGTTCCTCTGGTAAAGTGGATTATCCACCTTTTACACAAAGTACTCAGGTTTTATTCTGTTGATTTCAATGGTATGAAAATCAGACAAGTTTAACAATGGGCTGGCAATTGAGTCTGCCAGACTAGTGCCCAGATGATGAAAACCGGAGAGGATAACAGAGAAGGAAGTAGAAAATAAGAGTAAGTGATGAAGAGACCCATTTGCTTTTATGTTTATTCAGGCAACAATAAGCACTGATTTATGGCTTTTAGAAAAAAATGAACACAAGCATAGATATTATCCTTAAAATACTGGTAGAAACCCCAGAATTTGACTTAAATTAGTTACTACAAAACAGTAGCAGTTATCATAACATATCATTCGTCACTTTGCTCGGCATGATATTAAGTACCTTTCAATACGAAGATGTTATATGGATTCGGATGCAGGACAGCTTTAGGATCTCAAAGTTCTAAAACCTAATATCCAGGTCTTCTCATAGTCTCAATAACAATACTTATCACATACCCTCGTTATCATACTCTCTATTTCTCTGGTTATCTGGGAATCCTGGCTTTGATTCTCCTGTCAATTGCTTGTGTTGGACTGTACCTACCTGGATCACAAACAACTTTTCATGAAAGATCACCTGTTGTTCTGTTCCTCCTGTCAAAAGTTGTTTAGAAGTACCCTAACTGAATCCTTTCTCATCTCCTTAAAGTTAGTCCTCTTCTAATTTAGATGCTCTATTTTAGCTTGCTCCTTGTTCTTCTTCATTATTGATCTATGCTCTATGATACATAATCTTCCACGGGCACCTGATCTATTTGATCAACTTTATTTCCCAGCACCAGAAATGAGAAATGCCTATTTCTTAGTTGGAATGAAAAAGTACTAGTTGAAGAAATTTTCCTGAACACAATTCAGAAATTCCCCTTGTTTTTACCATTCTCTCAAACATTATTCCAGTTGATACAGTGGAATACTCAATATCATCTAACTATAGTTCTTCCACATCAGTGATTATCTGTGTTCCTCTATCTCTCCTCACACCTGAAGGTCCATTGAATATCATCAGTTTCTATAAAGAAATCTGCTCTTGCCCTAAAAACATCCTCTCTTTCCAACACCACAACAAATTGTCTAATCACTGCAGTCACACATCTTTTTTGTTTGTCTACCTTTTCACAAGCACACTGTGTTTGTGAATGTTTAATGCTTAGTCCTCAGCATTTTAAACATATTTCCATTATTGCCATGAAATCATATTTGCACCTGACTATTTACACTTGTAACTCACTAATCTTATTCACCACGTTTGCAGATTTACGTGCATTACACAACCTGTTTTTATATTCCTCTTAAACCAATGGGAAGATGGTGATGTAGGAGTAATGTTATTGGACAGAGGCTTAGACTAATTCCCTGGAAAAACAGATTCAAATGCCCATCACTGAAGCTGGTGGAACTTACATCCCACCTCAAACCTGGCACTGAAAGCCAGTCTCATTCATAATGACCATGTTAACCATTATCCATTGTTGTAAATACCCACCTGCTTCACTAATATTCTTTCAGAAAAGAGATCTGTCATCCTTACATGTTACTTCAGTCCCACAGCAATATGGTTGACTCTTAACTATCCTCTGCAATGGCCTAGAAGTTCAAGGGCAATTCGGAATGGGCAGCTAATGCTGTTGGTCTTGAAGTAAATCCCACATTCAAATAAAGAATAAAAATGCATTAACTATCTAATTATAACTTCTTTTAAAACTTAAAATGAAGTCGATCAAGAACCAGGAACCTGTCAGTAAATAGTTCCAACAATTTGCTCAGCACCATTTCTCTGCGATTGTAATTTTCTATCGCTACTTCCTCCCTTTCATTTCCTGATATACAGCTATTTGTGGGATGTTGCTTGTATCTCCCCATTGAAGACCAATGCAAAATAAATGTTTAATTCATCTGCCGTATCCTTATTTTCCATCATTAAATCCTCAGACTCACTTCTTAGATGATGCATGTTCACTTTGTTAGTGCTTTTCCATTTCAAATGTTTAAAGAAGCTTTTACTGTTGGATTTTAGATTTCTAGCTAGAGTTCTCTTGTATTCTAATTTTTCTTCTTAGTCTTTTATTTATCTTAGTCTTTTTTTAAAGTGTTCTGTCAAAACTAACCACTTCACTCAGAGTCAGAGTGGGATCATTCGGAGTTCAGAAAAAATAGAAAAAGCTAAAGTCTCATCACAGAAAATCAGTAAGTTCATTGGTTGATAATAAACTATATTAGGGACTGTCTGTAAATCACTGTAAAGTGTTTTTTTTTAAATAAGTAGTTTAACTGAGAAATGCCAGGAATAAGTGAAAGCCAGAGCTATTATAATAAGGTAAGATAAATAAGAAAAGTAGAGTAAGGGAAGTAGAGTAAAGCTAATACAAGGGAGGTAAGTTTAAGACATGGCAGCCCAAGACAGTCAAGTGGAATAATGGCCTGTAAAATGTGGGATGTTCTTGATCCTATACGTGGCACAGGTCTGGCCTATCCCCAGAACCTGTGCCGCCGCAGTCACCCGGGCCATCTTCCACTTCATGTGGAGATCAAAGATGGACCGGGTCCGAAGAGATGTAATGTACAAAGACCGGTGCAATGGGGGAAAAAACACACCCAATGCAACCCTCACCCTGATGGCCACCTTTGTGTGTGGCTGCATCAAGCTGTGCGTGGATCCCCGGTACGCAAACACCAAGTGTCACTACGTACTGAGGTTCTACCTGTCCCCGGTGTTGCGAAGGATGGGCCTGGCCTCGCTGCCGCGGAACGCTCCGAGTAGTTGGACCGTTCCGTATCACCTGTCCTTCGTGGAGAAATTTATCAAGAAAAGCCCGGACTCTCTGCCGCACCGCACGCTGCCCTCGAAGTGGCTGCGGGGGGGAACGAGACTGTCACACACCTCCTTCTGGAATGTGCCAATGCAGAGGAAGTCTGGAGAGGAATGCAGTGGCGTCTGTCGAGGTTTGTCCTCCGTCTAACATCTGCCTGCCTAAGAAGAACAGGGGGCCCACGCAGTCATTTGGGCTCTGCTGGCGTCTCAGCTCAATGTAATCGCACCAACCTGTGAATAGGAATGATCACCCTGTTTCGATACGTAAAGAAATGGAATGTTTACAGAATGATGACATGTCCAATTGTATAGATTAAATATATATGAATAAAGTATATTTTTGAAATTAAAAAAAAGTCCCTGATCCCATATGACCATATGCGCAGGCTATACTTTCAGCTGCAAGAACTTAAGTTCCGGTTTACAGAGCTCAAGCGGTAGCTGGACACATACCGATCCATCTACGAGGCTGCGAGTTCTGTGGAAAGCACGTCCTGAGACGTGGTCATGCTGCAGTTCACAGACTGGAGAACGACAGGAATGGGTGACTGCCTGGCAGTCCAAGAGAAACAGATAATATAGGAGGCTCCTGGGACTGGCTTATTTATCAGGTTTCCTTTTTGGAGACTGAGGAGGACATTTATTTCTCAAGGCAGTGCAGTCAGAGCCACATTTATGGCACTAGCAGCAGTTCAGTTATTATCCAGGAAGGGAGGAAGAAGAAATGAGGAGCAGTATTGGGATGTAGGAGAAGAGGGACCTGGGATATCTATGCACAGATCATTGAAGATGGAGGACAGGTGGAGAGAATAATTAATGAAGAGCATATCCTGTTCTCAGCTTTATAGTGGCATAGTTTGCAAGAGCAAGGAGGTGATGTTGAACTTGTACAAGACATTTCTGAGACCTCAGTTGGAGTACTGTGAACAAATACGGGAGCCACATTGTAGGAAAGCTGTGAATGCATTGGAGTAGAGTGCAGAAGTGATTAACTATAATTGTTTCAGGTATAAGATATTCAGTTATGGGGATATATTGAAGAAGTTGGGACTCTTCTCCCTGATTAAAATTTGATTGAAATTTCCAAAATTGTGGGTGGGCTTGACAGAATAGATAGGGTGAAGCTGTTTCTACTTTTAAAAGAAACAAGATTGAGACAGCCTAAATTTAAAGTAACATGCACACAAAGCACAAAAAAACTTTCATACAGCAATTTGTTAGACTACAGAACGCAATGCCTGTCAATGTGATGGAGGCAGGTTCAGTTAAAGCATTCAAGAGGGTGTTGGATGGGTTTTTGGATAGTAATAGTGTACAAGGATATGGGGAAAAGGTAGGGGATTCCACTAGATAGTACAGCTGGACCAAATAATAGAACCAATGCAGGCACAATGGCCACATGGGCTTTTTCTGCACCATAATAATTTTCTGATTTGGTGATGTTATAGGGAAAGTCAGTTACAAGAACAGACAGGTATTTCTGTTTCTGCAGACTTGGCTCAAGGGTGATATGCACCTCCCTGGTGTTTGGGTCAAGGATATCACAAAGTGGCTGCAGGACATTCTTCTGGAGCAGGGTGAACAGCAAGAGGTCGTGGACCACGTTAGTACCAATATTGGAAGAGATGTGGTCCTGAAATCACAATTTAGGGACATATGTAGAAAATTAGCAAGCAGGACCATAAATGTAATAATCGTAAGATTCTGCAAGCGAATGCAGAAGTAGAAATGTGACGCACACTGTGAGCTTTATATGTATTCTTAATATCATTTATTGTGAGCTTGGATTTTTTGTTTTTTGAGTTAGTATCCTGTGGGTGTTTTGTTTGTGTGAAATTAATAACTAATTTGTAAATTTTTCTTTAGCAATGGCGACTTCTTAAAAAAAGGATTAGTTTTAGAATTAATGCATTTTTGAAAATGTATTTTCAAAATTCTCACCAATGTATTTTTGTTAATCTTAGATTGTTTGTGACCCAGCAAGGCATATTACACATGAATACAAAGGTGCACGACATACTTGGAGAAAGATGGCAATAGAATATAAAGTTAATAGATGAATTCAGATTAAGGGGGAAAGTAATAAAGTCCAAATCAGGATTTCTGTGCATTTATGTGAGTGCACAGAACACAATAAATAAGACTAAAAGGTTCTCAGATAGATTCCATGCCGAAATATGACATTGTGGCAATATCAGAGACCTGGCTCAAAGAAGGGCAGTACTATGTGCTATTCCTGGGTAAAGAGATGTTCAGAGAGGTAGGAAATGAAGGAATGGAACAGGGGCAGCTGGATTATAGAGAACATTACAGTGCTGGAGAAAAAGGGCATCATAGAGGATTCAAGCACTGTCTCAATCTGGTCACCGGTAAGGAATAAAAATGGTGCAATTATTTGGCTCAGCATAGTCTATCGATCACAAACCACTGAGAAGAATGTGGAGGAGCAAATCTGCAGGGAAATTTTAGCAAGATACCTACATTATAGAATAGTTAACGACTTGAATGTAAACAGGGACAGAGTCAGTGGTGATGAAAATTTTCTGCAGTAGTACGCATCTAGTCCAACAAGAAAGAACGCACAGCTGGTTCCTGGAAAAGAGATGGACCAACTAGATTGAGCGTCTGTTCAGGAACATTTAGGCGCCAGGATTCATTGTTTTGTAAGGTTTAGAATGATGGTAGAAAATAACAACATCAAGCCAGAATAAGAGTAATTAACTGGGGTAGAGCCAATTTCAGTGAGTTAAGAACAAATATGACCCTGATAGAGAGGAGCTGTGTAGAATACAGTCAAGGCATATTCTCTGAAACGGGATATGGAAAGCAATCAAATCCAGAGTTTCCAAATAAAAAAAGATAGAAATTTAATTAAGGAAGAAAAGGTGTGCTTACAACAGGTGTCAGGTAGAAAATACAATTGAGAACCAAGAGGAAGGTTCAGAGGGGAAGTGAAAAAGCCTTTCAGGAGAGCTACGAAGAATGATATGAAAAGAAAGAGACATTGGAGTGCAGACTCATAGTTCTTTGAAATTGGAGTCACAGGTAGACAAGATGGTTAACAAGGCATTCAGAATGCTTGCCTTTATTAATTAGTGCATGGAGTGTAGCAGTTGGGAAGTCATGTTGCAGCTGTACAGGACATTGGTTAGGCCACTTTTGGAATACTGTGTTCAATTCTGGCCTCCCTGATATAGGAAAGATGTTGCTAAACTTGAAAGGGTTCAGAAAAGATTTACTAGCATGTTGCCAGGGTTGGAGGGTTTGAGCTGTAGGAAGAGATTGAAAAGGCTGGGATTATTTTTCTTGGAGCATCAGAGGCTGAGGGGTGACCTTATAGAAATTTACTAAATTATGAGGGGTATGGATAGGGTGAATAGTCAAGGTGTTATCCCCAGAATAGGGGAGTCCAAAACTAGAAGGCATAGGTTTAAGGTTAGAGGGGTAAGATTTAAATGGACCTAAGGGGCAACTTTTTCACGCAAAGGGTGGTACATTTATGGAATGAATTACCAGAGAAAATGGTGGAGGTTGGTACAATTACAACATTTAAAAGGTGTCAGGAAGGATTTAGAGGGATCTGGGCCAAATGCTGGCAAGTGGGTCTAGATTAATTTAGGATACCTGGTCAGAGTGGATGAGTTGGATCGAAGAGTCTGTTTTCACGCTGTACAGCTCTATGTCTCTATCAGTGGCCAACATAAAGGAGAATCCCACAGTATTTTATTGGCACATCAACCCTACTCCAAAGGGAAATAACAAATGGAGGCATTAGGCTTGGCTGAGGTATTAAATATGCTGTAGTTTATTTACCAAAAAGGGAGATGCTATTCCAGCTGTGGGAACAGAGGAGGAAGCTCTGTCAATAGAAACATGCAGAATTGCTAAGAAGGAAGTGTTGTATGAACTGTTGGTTCTTAAAGTTGACAAGGCACCAAGATCGGTGAGATGCCTCCAATGATTTTAAATAAAATAAAAGTGGAAGTTGCAGAGGCACCGCCCACAATCTTTCAGTCTCCTTTTCGGGAGGGGCGATGGTGCCGTAAGACTGGATAATTGGTGAGGAGGTATTGCGGCTTTGGCAGATTTAAAATGGACAAAGTCCCAGTTCCAGTAGAGTTGTATCCCAGACTTCCATGGGAGCTGAGACAGCAAATTACAATGGCCCTGACCCAAATTTTTAAATCAGCTCTGGCCACAGGAGAGGTGCCAGAGGATTCGAGGACAGCTGATGTAGTTCCATCTTACAAAAAGGATGGCAGAGATCGACCAGGTCTGTGAGTCTAACATCAGTGGTAGGGAATCAACTGGAGGAAATAGTAAAGGAGAAAATTAATCTCCATTTGGAGAGGTGATGCTTGATCAGGGATAGTCAGCATGACTTTGCTGGAGAGAGGTCATGTTTGACAAGTGTAGTGAAATGTTTCGATGAGGTGGCCAAGTGTTTTGATGAGGGAAGGTAGTTGATGTCATTTATATAGATTTCAAGCAAATAGATTTTAACAATGTCCCATATGGGAAACAGATAAAGGAGTTCAGAGCTCATGGAATCCAGGGTAACTTAGCAAGTTAGTCCAATATTATCTTAGTGACAGGAGACAGAGGATGGCAATAAAAGGGTGTTTGTGTGACTGGAACCCAGTGTGCAGTGTTGTACCACAAGCATCTGTACTGGAATATTGTCTGTGATATTCATAAACGATGTGGATGTGAATGAGAATGTAGGAGGAATGATAAGTAAGTTTGTGGATAACATAAAGATTGGCCTGGTAGTTGACAGTGAGGAAGGTAGTGTTAGGTTACAGGAGGATACAAACAGACTGGACAGATTAGTGGCAGATGGAATTTAACTCTGATAAATGTGAGGTAATGCACTTTGAAAGAAGGAACAAGACAAGAGAGTACTCAGTGAATGGCAAGACAGTAGGAAGCTCAGAGGAACAGAGGGATCTTCAGTGTTGGTCCACAGATCCCTGAAAGTGGCAAGGCAGGTTAGTAATGTAGTTAGGCAGATAGGCAGATCAATGGCAGGTGGAATTTAACTCTGAGAAATGTGGAGATTCAAGATGGCGGCAGTGTGAACAGTGTGCTGTGTTAGGTTCTGTGCCATACCCTAGGCAAGGTGGGCTTCTACTCCCCTCCCCCCATCTCAATTAGTCACCCCTGAGAAAAGACTATAGTTTAAAATGAGTAGAATACCTACAGCCCCTTTAAATCAGGATTTGGAAAATCTGGAGGTGATATGAAGACGTAGAAGGGAAAAGGAGCTAGGGGAGTGCAGCAGGCAGGGCACTCCTGTACTATGTCAGGTACACTCACAGCCGTTAGCTCGAGTCCCGTGGCCGTGCCCTTGGAGCTCAATGGAGCAGCAACAGTTACTAACAGAGTTTACAAATCTCTGTGAAAAGATTGAGGGAGTGCTGGAACCAATCACTGCCATGCTGGTAATGCATGAACAGAAGATCCAGACCTTGGATCAACACATGGAGTCTGTGGAGCAGATGACCGCGGCTGAGAGCTCCAAGGGGCGGATTCAAACCTTGGAAGGCCAGCTTTGGGCCCTGCAGTTACAAGTAGATGACCTTGAAAATTGAGGTCGGAGAAAAAAAATCTACAGATCTTGGGCTTACCTGAGCGTGAAGAAGGTGAAAATCTTGCTGACTTCCTCGAGGGATGGCTTCCAGGTCTCTGGGCCTGGAGATCGAGTCGGGCTGTGTGAGTGTGGAGCGGGCCTACTGAGTTGGAATGCACAGATCCAGGCTGATCCAACACCCCCACCCAGTCCTAGTGCGACTCCATCATTATAAGGAAAAGCATTTAATAATAGAAATGGCCAGAAGACTGGGAAAAGATCCACAGGCTTTGGCTTATAAAGGCTCAAAAATAATGTTTTTTTATTACTTCTCTGGGGTTATAATTAAGAAAAGAAAGGCCTTTGATGATGCAAGGAAAAAACTGAGAGAATTAAACATTCAATACTCCCTGAGGTACCCGGTATTGCTATGTTTCGGTTATGAGGGAACTGTCTACAACTTCAAGAAGAATTTTTGGACATGCTGAAATGATAGACTTTGGCCAAGAAGGAAGGAAGAAAAGAGACGTACAGACAATGGCATAATATAACATGGCTTTATTTCTTTCTCTTTATTCTTCTCCCTTTTGGGGTTTTGGGCTTTATAGGCTTGATATTGCTCAGGTGTAAAATCCGGTATGTTTGATATTATATCTATTTTGAGGTTATTAGTTATTCTATTGTTCTGTTTTGCTGGGTGAAGGGTGGTTACTCCTTTGATGTAAAGATGTGTGGGCTGAGATGAGCAGGGAGGGGGGCATCCATTGTTAACTGGTAGGAGTGTAAATAATAATGTTTTTTTCTTGCTTGGGTTTGGGGCACGACCTTAACTGGAAGGTGCGAGGATGGTTAGGAGGTTGGGAGTGAATGCTCCCTATGGGCAAGGGGAAAGGGTGGGATTCTCTGGAAATTTGTGCTTTTTGGTGTTTATTTGTTTAAGTTAGAGGTAGAGGTTAGTTTTTTTTTACGTTTTGGTAATCCTGGCAGTGTTTGTAGGAATAGTTTTCAGATTTGATAAAGTCCGTTTTTTCTCCACTCGTTGCAAGGGCTTCACCTTCTCAGGGGACTGCGGGCTGTAGTGTGCGGTCATGGCTAGTGGTGCACCTGGAATATAAAGGGGAGCCATTCCCTATTAAAAGGAAAAATGTGATTCCAAATCTTAAGAAGCAAAGGGTTGACATCGATCTGTTGCAAGAGACATATTTGACTAATAGGGAACACTTGAAATTACAGCAGTAGGGGTAAGATAGGGTATTCTTCTCCTCCTTCAACTCCAAAAGCAATGGAGTGGCCATATTGGTATGAAAGAATCTCCCATTTGAGGTGACAGATCAAATCAAGGTTGAGTATGGAAGGTTCATCATTCTCAAGGCGCTGATGCACGGACAGGAGAATGGCATGCTGAATGTTTACTGTCCCCCAGCGTACTGTCTCAAATTTTTAGTTGATGCAGTCTCTAAGCTAATGATTCTTGGGATGCATTGTTTGATTATAGAAGGAGACTTTAATTGTCTCATGGGCCCTGGGATAGACAGGATTCCAAGAAGGCTGTCAGGTACACCACAGCAGTCTAGACAGTTAGTGGACTTGTGTGAGGAGCTGAGGCTAGTGGATGTTTGGAGGTGCCTCCATCCAATGGGACAGACTTTACCTTCTACTCCAACCTGCACAAGTGCCACACGAGAATTGATGTGTTCTTTGTTCCATCAGTTTGTTTGGACTTGGTGTTAGCCTGCAGAACTGGGAGCATAACTATTTCGGACCATGCCGCAGCATGTTTAGATGTTGAGACCAAAGGTAATGGAGTAGGAATGTGGCAGTGGCACATGGATCTATTTCTATTGAAGGATGACAACTTTGTTCAGTGTATCACAAGGGAGTTCAAGGCTTTTTGGGACATCAATTGGGGTACGGCCAGTAATCCATCAGTGCTCTGGGAGACCACCAAAGCATTCTTAAAGGGTCTGATTATTTCATACTTGATAATGAGAAGAAGACAGAGGGAAGGGCAGCAGTGGATGCTTGAGGCCTGGTTGAAGGCAGCTGAGTTGGCACATCATACTAGACAATCTGTGGTCAAATTGCAATGGGTCACGGCTCTCCAGGCTGCTCTGGACTCAGTGCTCACCCAAGTGGCAAAGAGAGGGATCTCCTTTGCATAGCAAAGACTGTTTGAATATGGGGATAAGCCAGATAGATAACTGGCTTACCTGGCTAAGAAGAAAAGTATTCCACGGTCCATTGTGTCTATCAGGGAGAGAAATAGCAATATCACTCATGAACTGAGGAAGATCAATCCTAGATTCTGGGAGTTCTATAAAGGGTTATACCAATTGAAGGGACGTGGGGATGGAAATGTGAGAATGGAATCCTTTTTGGAAAACTTGGACCTACCGGTATAAATGTAGATCAGGCCTACCTTTTAAACGCACCTCTAACAGTACAGGAGGTGCAAGAGCCGGTAAGGCAGCTACAAAGTGGTAAGGCACCGAGTCCAGACGGATTCCGAAGTGAATTTTACAAGGAGTTCATATACATGTTGGCTGATTCACTGCTGGAGATGTATAATCATTCATATAACCAGGAATGCCTTCTGTCCTCTCTTAGGGAGGCTAATATCTCCCTTATCTTATAAAAAGGGAAAGACCCCAAGGATTGTATATCGTATAGACCCAACTCGTTATTGAATATGGATTTTAAAAGTTTATTAGAAGTGTTGGCTCTGAGACTGGAGAAAGCGCTGCCCATTATTATAAAAAGAGGACCAGATGGGTTTTATCAAGGGTCACAGACGGGTTTTATCAAGGGGGACAGCTCCTTGAATAATATTAGGCAGGTGTTGAATAGAGTGCAAATATGTTAACAGAGAGCGATTCTGGGTTTGGTGGTCTATCTGGATGCAGAAAAGGCTTTTGATTGGGTGGAATGGTCGTATCTCTTTGCTGTTCTAGATCATTTTGGTCTGGGTGGGTCCTTTGCCAGGTGGTGGCAGTGTTATATAAAGACCCTAAGGCGCAGTTATTACGAATGATGTTAAGTTGAGCAACTTTGATGTACAGAAGGGTAGCCGACAGGGATGTCCCTTGCCGCTGCTATTGTTCACCTTGGTACTTGAACCACTGGTAGAGGCTATCCAAAAAGACCCTGAAATAATGGCACTGGAAGTGGGAGTTGGTGAACCCAAAATCACTCTCTATGCAGACGATGTCCTTTTGTTTTTAGCTAACCCTGAAAAATCTATACCTCGATTAATACAAAAAACTAAATTATTCGGTAGCTTTTCAGGATACAAGATAAATTTTACAAAATCGCAAGTCATGCCTATGTGGGGGTTTGGTGGAGGTACCAAAGCTGGAAGGTGAAATGGAATTTCCCTTTACGTGGTCACAGAAAGGTTTTCTCCATCTGTGAATTTTTATCAGACCTCGCTTCCAGCAGCTGTGTGGAGCTAACTTTGTGCAGTTGTTTGAAAGGATAAAGCAGGACTTGCAGCGCTGGGAGGGACTACCCATATGATGGCTGGGCCATGTAGCTTTGATTAAAATGAATATTCTCTCTCGGTTGCTTTATCATATGAAGGTGCTCCTGCTATTACTACCCAAACATGTGCTGCTGAGGTTTGCAGGTTGATTTGGATCATTTATTTGGTGCTGTTGGTGCCCCTTAATTAAATTTACCAAGTTGCAACTTCCGCAGGATATGGTGGGGGGGGGGGGGGGGGGGGTCTCCTCCCAGGTCTGAAGAAATATCAAACAGGCAAATGGGTGCACAATGATCTGAAATTGATATGACTTGATGCAGAGGCCTCACTGGTAAAGTGTCCCCTCATAAACTTACTGTTCATGGATAAGATGAGGTCGGTAGTTGAGCATTGTGAGAGTCCGATTATCATAAATACAGTAAAAGCATGGAAGATAATGTGGCAGGGTAACGGCAATTTGCTTAAGACTTCGCCATTTACCCCGTTAGTGGGAGCTCCAGGATTTATGCCAGGGTCAATGGATTCCGGCTTCAGAGCTTGGGAGGGCAAAGGAATCTCATGTCTGGGAGATCTATTTGAGGGAGAGGTCTTGATGTTATGTAGCCAATTAGGTCAGAAATACGGAATCCCTAATAGGGACCTTTTCCGATATTTCCTAGTTAGGGATTATATACAGAAGAAATCTATGCTCTTGACTCAACCCCACAAGTCAGATATAGAACGTAGATGCTCCAATGTGGGGTTGCTGTCTCAGTTAATACTATATATCATCTGCAGAGAGGGAATGCCTTGGGGGATATGGAGAGACTCCATGAGATTTGGAATCAGGAGTTATGGGATAAAGTCTTATTGGAAACATGGGAGGATATATGGATGAATGTAAAGAAGATTTCAATATGCAACAGGGTGCAAGCGATGCAACTGAAGATCCTCCACAGGGCCCATATGGCATCAAAGAGATTAGTAAAATTTAAGAAAGGATCCTCCCCGAAATGTCCCAAATGTAAAAACAGTATTGGCACCCTCATACATTGTTTCTGGTCCTGTTACAAGATCCGCAGATACTGGAGGGTGGCGGCCATAGTGAATGAGCTAGAGGGAATCTGGTCTCCCTCCTCTTGGGTCTACCGTATCTTCCCTCTCTGGATGAGCATGGGAAGAGATTGTTTTATATTCTGACATACTGTGCAAGGAAGAACATCCTAATGAACTGGATATCAGAAGAGAGTCCAGTTCTTGCAAGGTGGCATAGACTTGTGATGGAGCACGTCCCTCAGGATTACCTAACAAGTATGGTGCACCACAGAACAGTGCAATTTAATCAAATATTGCAGTCCTTTCTAAATTATGTAGACATGGATCTGTCGGCAGTATTGATTAGGGCCTTTATATAGTCACGAAGGCCGTATATGGCGGTCCGGGGACCCCAGTGGGGGAAGGCCAAGTAAAAAAACAGTAATATAATTACTATTGCTCCCATGGACGGGAGCCTTGATGGAGGTGCGACAAGTGGAGTAATGTAATATAGTACAGGGTAGTGTAATTTACTTTTTGTGGATTGTAATTTAATTTAGTGTTATATTTAATTTGAGTTGGTAATAATTTAGTTTAAGTAAATATGATTTGTATGGAGAATAGTAGGCAGTTTATTGTTAACGTTCCTGTAATATAACATAATAGCATAATATCATTTCTACTTTTCTGTACTTTCGTATTTTTATAATTTTTTTGGTATGTGTTTTTGTGAAAAAAGGGAAAAATTTTTTCAATAAATATATACATTAAAAAACTCTCATCAACATGAGGTAATGCACTTTGAAAGAAGGAACAAGACAAGAGAGCACTCAGTGAATGGCAAGACAGTAGGAAGCTCAGAGGAACAGAGGGATCATGGGTGTTGGTCCACAGATCCCTGAAAGTGGCAGGGCAGCTTAGAAATGTAGTTCTACAGAACTTTAGACAAAAGTGAGGACTGCAGATGCTGGAAATCAGAGTCTGGATTAGAGTGGTGCTGGAAAAACACAGCTCCCTGCCTCCATTCCTGATGAAGGGCTTTTGCCCAAAATGTCGATTTTCCTGCTGTTGTACAGAACTTTAGTTCGGCCACAACATCACAACTTTAAAAACAATACTTGAATGAGCACTTGAAGTGTCATAATATTCAAAGCTATTGGGCCTACTGCAGGAAAGTTGGACTATTATATGTAATAGTCTTTTTTGGCAGTGCAAACTTGATGGGCTGAAAGGGCTCTTCTGTACTATATGATTCTATTATTTTGTGATTGTAGGTGACAGAAAAGGGTAAAACTGTTGATATCATAGACATGGACTTTCAAAAAGCATTTGATACAATGCTTCACAACAAATTTATAAGCAAAGTTATAGATCCTGGAATAAAAAAGGTTGTCATAAAGTGGATACAAAATTTGCTGAGTGATAGGAAAGAAGAACGGCTCAATAGATATTTTTCTAACTGAAGGAGGGTGTGTGGGAGGAGTTCCTCAGGGGTCACCATTGGGAGACTTGCTTTTCTTCATCTTTTCCTTAATGATCTTGATTCTATGGTGTTGGGGACAATTTTGCAGATGAAATGAAACCTGGAAACATTGTAAACTCTGAAGGGGAGAGAGAACTCCAAAAAGGGATAAGTTAAGTTAGTGGAGTGAGCAGATATGGCACATGTAGTTCAGTGTGGAGACATGTGAGATAATGCATTTTGCAAGGAGAACAAGGATAAATGATATAAGATAAAGAGTACAATACTAAAGGGATTAGGTTTTCTTATGTACATAGATCATAGATGGTGGCAGAACAGGTGGAGGGAACAGTTAAAGCATAGAGTATCCTGGGCTTCAATAGTCAAGGCATACAGCACAAAAGCAAGGTAGTTATGCCGAAATTATATAAGATAGTTATTAGGCCTCAGCTGGAGTATTGCATGCAGTGCTGTGCACCACACTATAGCAAGAACGTGAACACGATTGAGAAGATGCTGATGAAGCTTAAAAGAACAGTATCAGGGGTGAGAACCTTCAGTTATAAGGATAGATTGGAGTGATTGTGACTGTTTGATTAGAGAGGAGAAGAAGGTTAAGAAGAGATCAGATGAATAGATTAAGTTAGCATAAGGGGCTTAGAATATAGTTCCAGACCAGGAGTGTTTGGATGAAACACTTAAGAAGTTATTTGAAAAGGACTACCTCTAAGCTCATGTGTATGAACATTCCAGTAAAAGGCTATCAGATTTTTCCAATTGGAGGTTGAAGTCAGAGTTAAAGTAAGATGATTGAGATGTTACAGAAAGAGTATTTTGCTTCCGCTGTGGGAGATCCATTTGAAGATTGCTTACAGATACTGTATAGAGATGTTTTGTAGTTAGATTATGTTTTATCATATCTTTCAAAATCATAAACTTGTGCACAACCAGTTTAATTTGTACAAATTTTATCTTTACTTCTTTTGGGAAAGAAACTTTATTGTTAAAACCAAATCTGCAAAATGTCGGGTTTATGTTTCAGTGAGTTATCACATTGCTGTAACCAAAGCAAAACAAAATATGATCTATCAAGCCCATATTTCAGTCTGGGGTCTGGCATTTCCAGTAATAACATCAGCTGGGACAATACTTCCAAGATAAACAAACTTGGATCTTTAAAATAAATATGTTCCGAACCAAAGTCATAAATTTCATGAGCATTTTGCAAACCCAATCCAAGAAGGAACACTTATTTCCATTGTTGCTTGTGTAATTATGTAGCACTTCTTTCACAACCTTAGTGTTCCATAACAAGTACCTAAAGTGTAAAGTAAATGGTATGAGAGATGTAGGAGTTCAGTTGTGGGTCAGTATGTTGGTTTTTGAGAAACAGGAGCATTCTCTATTCAGTGATATAAAGTATGTCATGGCTGTTGCCAAAACCATTGAATAGGATGCAAACAAAACCTGCAAGTCACCTTTGTTAGCGCGAAATAATCCTTTTTTGTATTAAGTGTGAGAATTTGCACAATAAATCTATAATAAAAAGCAAAGCTTTTGGAAGGACTTTGTTGGTGAGAGTCCTCCTTATTTTCTGTCCTTTTAATTAAAGTTCCAAAATTTTATACTAAATTAATTTTGAAGCCCTGACAGATAATTTAATAAAGTAATAGAGTATCTCACACATTATTGTATCCAATTTATCAAAAGAAATGAATTGTTTTCCTGGATTGGCCACTGAGAATAAAAATGTGAACATTTTCAAACATTTCCTGAGCATATCCCCCATCAAGCTGCATTTTATTCCCTCAAGGTTGAATATGTAACACTATGTGCACATGATTTCAATTGTTATTCAGGCCCATTTCCTGTTCTCTCAATCCATTTGTAACTAAACTTCTAATCACCCAATTTCTCTTCCTAATCCCCCTGGCAGCTGTTAATATAAATAATTCCCATTCCTCAGGAGCTGGCCAACTTCCTTTCAATATGTAATCACAATTTCAATTATGCCTTTTTGCAGCCAATAGACTCAAAAATATTTACAATGTTCTGAAACTATCAAATATTTTACTGGTATTTTGTCTTTGGAGAGACATAAACGCATTGTTTTAAAATTAGAGATATTTCACGATTCATGGCCATGTGCTGAAAGGGCTGCAATTACTCCACATGTATGCAGGATGATCCATAGGGGTAGAATTTCTGCTTCTTCCAAACAAGGTCATCAGTGTAAGAAGAGCAGGGGATAGAGGAATAGGAGGGGTGTATCAACAAGAGGGAGGAAGTCTCTCCAATGGATCTTCCTGCTTTTCAAGCTCTTGGAAGGATTCAATAATAGTCAGTGGAAGTACACCTGGTGAGACCAGACATCCTTACTTGGTGAATGGTGAAACACAATCCATCTGGGAGGGTAGACAGAATTGGAAACTGGAAAGACCCTATCCGAAAGCAGTTAATTTATAAAAGGAACTGTGAGATGGCAGGTTGGACCTGGGGGGTCTGGAGTAGGGAGAGGGTGCTCATACCCTTTGCACCAGACACTCAATTTTTAGCCTCTGAAGAACTGTGAGCACTTACATTCAACTCTAATAGCCTGAGTGTCTTGTCCTTAACAAAACAACAAAACGAGCTTCCCTGATACTGCAGGGAAGCACTAATTCTGGAATGCTACTCTCCCATGCATTGACTTTTAGGGTCAATATTTTTATTGCTGGTTTTCAATGGGAAGGTGACTGTAATGAATTGTGACAAATCTTAGCACTGACACTTCACCCAATGAAGAACTGATAAGTAGGATTTATGGTTGAATCATTGAGTGATGTTGCCATAATTAAGTTGGAAGAGAAACAATGAGGAAAGACATGAGATACTTGCACTAGAAAAGTTTAAGATCAAACTTCACAGAAATTTCTGGAATTATCAAAGACTTTCATAGAGTGAGTAAGGAAGGGCTACTTTTTCTGATGAATCAGAGGATTCAAAGGATTATCAATTTAGTTTTAAAGTAGTCATGAGAATAAAGCGAAAGATTAGGAAAAATCGTCTATGTAGACAGTAGCTGGTATGGATTGGTTTCAAGGAGTGATTAATGTGGACGTTTTAATATTGTTTGAGGGAAACAAGATAGATGTTTTGAGCAGAGGAAGATACGAGCAGAGAGCAGAGCAGTGAGCATAATTTTGAACTTCTACAGCAAAGATTTAGTTCAGATATAATAGACTAAATATTTTCCTTCTCTAGCATAAACCTCTGACAGAGTCCCACAAACTATGCTGCAGTGTGTTAGACGGAGCATTTACAGCCCCTAATTAAGTTAAAATCCTGATGTCAACTTTGACACCATGGATGGTACAATTTTGTAGTCCAGAATTTCCACAGGGTAAAGAAGAAAGGTTGGACTGTTCTTACTGTACTCTTGTAACTGTTTACACAGCAGCATTACCAAAAAGCTGGGAGCCAACTGGCAAACTCAACAGAACAAATAAGAAAGAGTAAGAAAGTGAATTAAAAATGACTATGAGTATATCACTGCCTTTAGTCCAAACAACTAAGTTGTAAGCCTTTTGCACAAAACACATTGATATGTGCATTCCTTTTAAAGAAACAGTAACATTTGTTATTTTGCAGACTTCCTGCATTTGCTATTCTTTCAAGTATCTTGTTGTAAAACTATCAGCTCAGCAATATAATCGGTGGCTGTTAGCAAGTACTCAACAGGAGAAGTAACCTATTGTTGCACTTTTATCAGTGTTAGAAAAGCAGGAATTTTCCACAATTAAAAATTGGAAAGACTGAAGACAACGGCCCCTTCACCTGCCTGTGGGCCTGAACATTCCTGCTCCACCCAGGACCTGACACTCTTTGCCACTCCTTCTTTCCCTGCCCCAGACACATCCCACTTATCCCTGCCCCGGACCCCAACCACCCAACCCCTTCTCTGGCCCTCACCACTCTCTCTGCATCCTACTGCCTGGCTTCACACTCCCATTACCCCAATCTAGACTCAACAAGCAGGACTTGATCACCCTCAGTCCAGAACCGCCATCCCTGCCCACTAGAAAACCCAATTGTTCTGTGCACTGGACTATCAATCTTGAATTGACTATCAATCTTGAATTCCAAGCTAATGCTATGAGGATTGGATTCATATTCCATCATGGCAAATGGTGAAAATTGTCAGGCATGATTTCTTCTCCGTGAAGCCATGCTGTCACTGCTTGATCATATTATATATTGCTGAATGCTTTGCTCTAACATCCTTTATAATAGTCCCTAATGTTTTCTCAATAACAAATAGTAAGCTAGCTGGTCTAGAGATATCTATTTTTTGTCTCTTTATTTTTGAAGATATTACATTGGCAGTGTTACAACCTTCTGGGACATTTCCAGAGTCTAATGATTCCTGCAAAATTACAAACAGCATGTCAACTATCTTTGTTGCTATTTCCTTCAATAATCTAGGATGCAACCCATGTAGGTGGTTTATAGGCTTTAGCCTCATAATTTTCCCTCACACTTATTCTCAAGTGATAGTTATTGTATTTATTTTGTCTCCTTTTGCCACTTTATTAAGTACTTTCGGAATGCCAGTAGTGTCTTCTACTGTGAAAACTAAAGTGAAGTATTTATCCAACTCCCCATTATTATTTCCTGAGTCACATTCTCTAAGAGGCCAATATGAAAATTGAAGTCATTGGAAATTAGAACTGAACTTTCCACTGGTTGGACTCCTAAATAGCATAACAAAACATAGTTGCATTGTTGGAAACAAATTACCTCAGCTCCAGCACCCCTAGGATGATTAATAAAGGTTTACCATACCTTCCTTTATTTTGTACTCTATACCTAAAATAAAATGAGTAACATGTGAACATTGGCCTCCCTCTTCCTTTTTATACATTTAAATATACTCTTACTGTACGTTTTGATACTACTTGCAATTTTACTGTCAAAGTTTATTTTCTCCCTCTATTATTTTTTGCTCATCTCATGTTCCTCATTTTGTTATAGGTATAGAGTACAAAATTAAAGAAGATATGATAAACCTTTATTAATCACCCAGGAGTGCTGGGACTGAGGTAATTGGCTTCCAATAATACAACTACCTCTTGTTGGTTTAGAAAATTTTCCCAATTCTCTAGCTTACCACTAATCTTTGCCACACCTTTTTTTGGATCTGTTTTCTTTCAAATTGATGTTATCCTTAAGTTTCCCGATTAACTATGGTTGGCTTATCCCCTTCCTAGAATCCTTCTTTCTTATTGGAGATGTTATGTAAATTTGAAAGCCAAGAAGTTTTGATTTTAAAAATGCAGTGTTTTTAAGGAAAAAATAAGAAGAATCAGTTAAAAACTAAATGACTACATTTTTAAAGAGGCCATAAGAACAGAGAGATGGCACAAATCTACGAAGGTGGCAGGGAAGTTAATAACACTATTATAAGGTGTTCCTTATTTTATTATATGTATAGATTACAAAATAAGGGAAGGTATGGTAAACCTTGATTAAACACCCTGGGAGTGCTGGGACTGATAACAATCCTATTATCTTCTGTTACGCCTGAAGGCGTCCAACCAGTGGAGAGTTCTGTTCCAATTTCCATTGACTTCAACTTTCCAAGGACCAATTGGTGCCTGATGTCAAGGACAGTGCATCTCACTTCCCCTTTTGAGTTCTGGCCTCTCATCCATCTTTAGGTGAATGCTAAAATAAAGTGAAAAGCAGGTTGGACCTGATGGGACTCATGCTGGTTGTTATTGCTGTGTTAGCGCCACTTTGTCGCACCTGAAGAAGGGCTTATGCCCGAAACATCGATTCTCCTGTTCCTTTGATGCTGCCTGACTTGCTGCGCTTTTCTAGCAACACATTTTTAACCACTTTGTAGCACCATTGATAACACTTCCCATAGCTTTGTTGATGATCAAGGTTAGACTGATGGGGTTTAAGTATTGAACCGAATTTGTCTTGCTTTTGTGGACAGTACATACCTGGACAATTTTTGCTGGGCAGATATGAGTGCTGCAGCTATACTAGAACAAATATTTTTAAGCAAATGAAATTGATGTCAAAAATTGGTTACAGGTAAGTTGGTGACCCTCAAGTTAAACCACACTAGTTATCTCTTTCTAATGAGAGAGCAGCCTATAATTCAGTAGAACAATGCCAACCTTACCTTATATACAAGGCATCAGCAGTACCTGAAATTGTCAGGACACACATGGTCTGCCATGGTTTATTTTGAAAGATCTACTACTACAAATACAAAAATTAAAAATTAAAAAAAGGGTTTTATGTGTCTGAAAGGGTGTTTTATAGTAAGTCTTGAGACAAGGAAAAGAAGTAAATTAGCTGTACATGGGTACATATTACACCCCAAGTATGGATCAACTTTTTTTCAAATATAATATACATCCTGACACATATAGAAGTGTTATAAGGAAAACAAAATGACAAGTGTTGGAAAGCGTCATTCCCCTTTTGAGAATGTCTCGAATTGTGGAAATTGAAGTCTGAAGCCAGTTGCCGTTGGTCAGTGTATTCTGTGAAATGACACTTCAGGAATTCTTCAGACTTTGGGGGAAAGCAGTGCTCTACAGGCTGGCACATCACGGCTGGTAAGTTGGCGTAGGGTCACTTTTGGACTCGGATTACGTTTGACACAGAGAGGGATGGGGAGTTGGGAGGAGAGCTGGGCAGTGAGCATTGCTCTGTCTGAGGGAGATGGTGAAAGCTCTGAATAGCCTGCACCAATGCTACCACTGTAGACCTGTTCAACAACTGGGACTTGAAGCTTTTTAGTGAGTTTCTTGAGTATTTCTTTAAAGCAGATGTGGAGAAGGACATGCAAGATGTAGAATGTGGGGAAATAGATGGTGACATCTTGAAGAATGTCCATATTACAGAGGAGGAGGTGCTGAATGTCTTAAAATGCATAAAAGTGGATAAATCCCCAAGACCTCATCAGATGTACCCTGGAACTCTGTGGGAAGCTAGGCAAGTGATTGCTGGGCCTCTTGCTGTATATTTGTATCATTGATAGTCACAGGTGAGGTGCTGGAAGACTGGATGTTGGCTAATGTGGTGCTACTATTTAAGAAATGTAGTAAGGAAAAGCCAGGGACCTACAGACTGGTGAGCCTGGCATTGGTGGTGGGCAAGTTGTTAGAGGGAATCCTGAGGGACAGGATTTACATGCATTTGAAAATGCAAGGACTGATTAGGGATAGTCAACATGTCTCACAAACTTGATTGAGTTTTTTGAAGAAGTAAACAAGAGGATTGATGAGGACAGAGCGATAGATGTGATTCATATGGACTTCTGTAAGGCGTTTGACAAGGTTCCTCATGGTAGAGTGGTTAGCAAGGTTAGATCTCATGGAATTCAGGGAGAACTAGCCATT
The DNA here is from genome assembly GCF_004010195.1 of Chiloscyllium plagiosum. NCBI lineage: Eukaryota > Metazoa > Chordata > Chondrichthyes > Orectolobiformes > Hemiscylliidae > Chiloscyllium > Chiloscyllium plagiosum. The sequence goes on along the minus strand of NC_057715.1, from coordinate 63,493,504 downwards.
TGGATACAGAACTGGCTCAAAGGTAGAAGACAGAGGATGGTGGTGGAGGGTTGTTTTTCAGACTGGAGGCCTGTGACTGGTGGTGTGCCGCAAGGATCGGTGCTGGGTCCACTGTTTTTTGTGATTTATAGAAATGATTCAGACGTGAACATAGGAGGTATAGTTAGTAAGTTTGCAGACGACACCAAAATTGGAGGTGTAGTGGACAGCGAAGAAAGTTACTTCAGAGTACAACGAGATCTTGATCAGATGGGCCAACAGGCTGAGGAGTGGCAGATGAAGTTAAATTTAGCTAAATGTGAGGTGTTGCATTTTGGAAACGCACCTCAGAGCAGGACTTATATACTGCTGTGCTCTTCCAGCACCACTAATCCAGAATCTGGTTTCCAGCATCTGCAGTCATTGTTTTTACCTCACTTAATGGTAAGGTCTGGGGGAGTATTACTGAACAAAGAGACCTTGGAGTGCAGATTCATAGTTCCTTGAAAGTGGAGTTGCAGATAGATAGGTTAGTGAAGAAGGCGTTTGGTATGCTTTCTTTTATTGGTCAGAGCATTGAGTATAGGAGTTGAGAGGTCATGTTGCAGCTGTACAGGTCATTAGTTATGCCACCTTTGGAATATTGTGTGCAATCCTGGTCTCCCTCCTACTGGAAGGATGTTGTGAAATTTGAAAGGGTTCTGAAAAGATTTTCACAGATGTTGCCAGGGTTGGAGGGTTTGAGTTACAGGGAGAGGCTGAATAGGCTGGGGCTGTTTTCCCTGGAACATCAAAGACTGAGGGGTGACCTTATAGAAGTTTATAAAATCATGAGGGGCATGGATAGGATAAATTGATAAAGTCTCTTCCCTGGGGTGGGGAAGTCCAGAACTAGAGGGTATAGGTTTAGGGTGAGAGGGAAAAGATATAAAAGAGACCTAAGGGGCAACGTTTTCACACAGAGGATGGTATGTATATGGAATGAGCTGCCAGAGGAAGTGGTGGAGGCTGGTCCAATTACAATATTTAAAAGGTATTTGGATGGGTATATGAAGAGGAAGGGTTTAGAGGGATATGGGCCAAGTGCTGGCAAATCGGACTAGATTAGGTTAGGATATCTGGTCGGCATGGACGAGTTGAATTGATGCTGTACTTCTCTATCACTCTATGATTCTATGTAAAGATATCTGTGGAAGTCTGGAAATCCCATTTGCCTCAGCATTAAAAAGAATCAGTAATATTTATACTGCCAGATAGTGTTTTCAATTGGGGAGTACTTTTCAGAAATTGGTGAAGATTAGCACATTAAATAGTTGAAATAGACGTTGACCGCATGATAGACTGATATCATTTGTTAATTATTTAAATTAATTGCCAATGTTCATACTTGTACTGCGTATTTGCATCTGGAAGTCAATGTAAAATAAAAGCGATATTGTGGTCAAAGTAGGGTAAATTAGTTCACATCAAACAGAAAAAAAACTTTCCTAAAAACAGATAAATGAAGATAATTAAATCATACAAATAAATTGTTACATTGAGTAAATGTGGAAATATTGTAACAAATATTTTTTTAAAACTACACAATTTAATGAAGCAACATATCTCAAATGTATTTTTTCCACCATGCAAGCAAATTGATATAATTTGCAATATAAAGCCTAAATATAAAACTAAGATTCTGTTTCTTTGTTGCTACCAGAACATATTTTTGAAAACAAAAATAGAAGTGAAGGTGGGGAACTTGTAAGTGAAAGCTATCAGTTTGAGAAATATATGGTTTATGTACTATGGTTTATCTTACTTTTGAGGTAGATTGACTTGTGTTGAAGTAACTGCCAATTAGGCTCAATTTTAATATTCAATCACCCTGTGGCAGATTAGGTCTAAGTTTTCATTGTGGAGCCCTCTTGTGGTCTTGACTGGTGCACAAAGAAAGTAAAACAAAAGGTCCACAAGATTTATTGCACTTGTTTGCACATGTTCCTAGTCCTACTTTGCCTGCTAGGTTGGCATAGCAGGAAATCCACTGCAGAGTTGCCAGTTAGGCCTGTGCTTCCCAAACTTATTCCCTGGTGTGACCGCATTTTGAGACTTGAAAAATGTCACAAACCCTCTTAACATTTTCACCCTTAATATACTCAAAAAGGTGCACATCTAGACAATCCTGAAAGAGTACAGTTGCTCCAAAAAACTGTTAAGAGCATAAAGTTATTACACAATGGAATAGCAGGCTAATTATCATCTCTATTTCAGATCTCAATGGTGCAAAGGAGAGCTGCAGTCCTCTTCAATTCCTTCCTCACCCGTGTCCAGCAGTATTCAATTAGACATTGCTGTCAATGATACAAGGCTAAGAAATGTTTATAGAATTAAGTAACTTGGAACTATTGTTTCCAGTGACAATTTGGTTGATAAAAAGACACCATTTAGGGTCAGCAAGGCAGATGGAGAACAGCCTTCTCAAATCTGCTCCCAGTTTCTGACATGATTCCTCAGTCCCGGGAACTGATGTCCAGTTCAGACATTCTGACTTCTGTAAGGATCCCTTTAATTATACGTACTTCATTTAATAGACTCAGTGTATCATCCTGCACTCCTCATTGATTCAGCTACCCAGCAGTGGGAAATTAATGCTGTGGCTGAACTAAAGAACCAGAATGCATGGGTTCCTAACCTGCTACCAGCCTCTCTGCACCGTTTGGGTCAGTTTTGGTAAAATTCCAGGTGCAGTTGTTCTCACAAGGAGATGCAGTGGAAATGAAAACTTCATGGAGTGGAAAGTTAGTCTTGATTTCTTCAGTTACTGCTATAGTTCTTTAGAATTCTAATCTACTGCATTATTACCCTGGTAAAAACAATGACTGCAGATGCTGGAAACCAGATTCTGGATCAGTGGTGCTGGAAGAGCGCAGCAATTCAGGCAGCATCCGACGAGCAGCAAAATCGACATTTCAGGCAAAAGCCCTTCATCCTGATGAAGGGCTTTTGCCCGAAACGTCGATTTTGCTGCTCATCGGATGCTGCCTGAATTGCTGTGCTCTTCCAGCCCCACTGATCCAGAAAATGCATTATTACCCTATCATATCAAATGCAATTTTGCTTAGCATTTCCACATTTAGGTGAGCATTTATTTACCATGAATGTATACACTTTTTAAGCCTTTTTCACTATTGTTGCCAATGAGAGTGAGTGACTTGTTCTTGAGCCAGATGTGAGACAGTGACAGAGAATAATCCGATGGCTATATGTTGATCTGACTTTGCTTTCTTCTGCAAAAAGAACTTTCCCTCTTATGGCTAATTCTCTGCAATAATTTTATTGACATTGCAAGCATATGTTATGTTATACCGTAAACTGGCTTACATTAATATTTACATAAGCAGCACTAATAAAAATGAATAAAATAATTGTTGCTTTGATAACATCAACTCGGGAACATGTAATCCCTCCTAAAGCAAGTATAATGTCTACCAAAAAAAATCCTAAATTGATACCTTTTAATTATCATTGTAGTATTTATTATTGTAGTGTTTATTTAATAACTAGCTAGTAATTGGGCCAATTGTAAAATTCATTGTCTTGTTGAACTAAGCTAACATGCCAGCTTTTTTAATACATAAGGAAGATACAAAGGGATGGAAAGAGATTAAGTTAGTGGGCAAAAGTCTAGCAAATGGAGTTTAGTGTGGGGAAATGTGAAATTGCTCATTTTGGCAGGACAAATAAAAAAAGAAATACATTTTCTAAATGGTGAAAGATTGCAGAGTGCTGAGATGCAGAGGGATTCAAATGGCCTATGCATGAATCACGAAAGGTTAGTGTTCTGGTACAGCAAGTAATTAGGAAACCTAATACAATGTTATTATTTCTTGTGAAGGGAATTAAATACAAAAGAAGCGAGGTTTCACTTCAGTTGTGTGGGAGATTTGTGAAACCATGTCCAGAAAATAAAAATATAAGAAATAGGAACAGAAGTGGCCATCCAACTCCTCAAACCTCTCCTGCCATTCAGTACAATCATAGCTGATCTGCCCAGGTCTCAAGTCCTTTCTCGTGCCAACCCCTCATAGCTCTTAACTCCCCAATATTTCAAAAATCTATGAACCTGGTGTGTATTTCTATTAATGTATCAGGCACCCAGGTAAATTGTTTCTTTTTGATAGTTTAATTAAATGTTCACTTGTGATGACTCCAGGAACAATGGGGCTTTATATTGGTGCCCTCTCCAAAGCGAATAATCCTGAATAATCTCTAGTTTATTTTACATCTTTAAAAGGTTCCTTTCATCATTGTTGTAAATTCAGTGGAAGAGATCCACATATTATTTATTTATCATTTATCTAGGTTTTCAGGCTCTTTCACTGAAGTTATGATAGAAGACCAAGAGGAGGCCCCTCATGGAAAAAGGCCCCTATTTAACTCATTGATTTTTGCCAGTGATTAATTCAGCAGCATTGATTATCAAGTGATGACAAGCTGCAGAATATACTCTAGATCGACACAATTTACACAGCTCATTGTGGTAAAGAAAGATTAATGTGGACCATTTACAGAAGTGCAATTACTCAGTTTACAAGACACTGTATTGATGGAATTATTCAGCAGTCACAAAATCTTTTTGACATGATCACTGCAGTTTCAGTTTCATTGCCAATTTATTCCTTAACACAAATATATGTGCAAACAGAACAGGACCATTTATCAACTTTGTCACATTTATGTACAAGAAATATTGTAAATGAAAGTCAATAAACTACAGACTGAATACTGCTTATGACAGCAAGTGTTCCAATTGTTTTATGGCAGATATTCATCTCTCTTGAGTTTATAGTAGGTATGTAAATAAGTAATATACCGTGAAGTAAGCATAATATTTTATATATATATATATATACCAGTACATAGCAATTTACCCAGTGGTTTTTGCCTCATTTTCTGTTGACATTTAGTTGATATGTAAGTCAACAATCTTTCAAGTAACATATGAAATAATTTTTTTGAGAGTTTTAGATTGGCTCTGTTCACAGAGTATTGATCGAACATCTTGGTTATGGTGAACTAGTGGAGCTAAAACATCCATGAGTTCTGACCACTATCTCTTAACAAAGATCAACACCACCACAGTTTATTCTTTTGTAGAAAGACAAGTGGCACGTTGTGAAAGACATATGATTGCACATCTTTGGATGTAGTCTCTGGTGCTGTAAGACAGCAGTGCTAACCACTAAGCCATCGTGCCACATCCATCCCACCTCCTCCACCCCTCCGCCCCCCCCCCCCCCATCAGCTTTGATCCTCCCCATCTTTCCAAACAACTTTTTCATTTACTTGTTTTTATCTGCTCTGATAAGAAAACAAGTCTGTTTTGAAGAAGGGTCACTGGACCTGAAATGTTAACTCTGCTTTCTCTCCACAGTTGTTGCCAGACTTATTGGATTTTCTCAGCAATTTCTGTTTTTGTATCTTTTATTTAACTGCTTATCTTTGTACTTTACTCCTGAGTCTCAGGCACACATTTTATTTATGCCAAATACATTTATGCACGGTCTCCTCGTTAAAGCCACTGATAATCTTACCTCTCGCAGTACCTTTTGCCCTCGCACCACTCTACTGTCTTCGACATTTATGTTGAATTATCCCCTTCACAATTATTACCCAGTCTGCATCCCAGCATGCTTGCTCCAATCCTCACAACTGCTTTCTCCACTGTCTTCACCACAACAGTGACTACTGATAACTCCACCTTGACTTTCAGTGAACAGAACCCCTAGACTGACCACGATGCTGCCCCCTGGCCGACTTTAAAGATGATTCTCCAAATCCCTGACTGATATCTATGCAACTCTCCGACTGACACCGTATTGCTCTCCTGAAGGTTGTAAGTGACCTTTAGGATGGACCATGGTCCACTCCCTGTACTGTAATGATACAGGCCCCCGATATACCCAGCTGACTGTGCCCAAGCTACTGGACTGATATTGAATGATGCTCTTGACTTACTGTGACAGGGCCCCCAGACTAATGTCAATCCCATTGAAATTGACTGAGGATTACACCCCTCACATTTTGAGACTTGCGGTATATTTACCACATATGCTGCTGGCCCATACTGCAGGTGCCATATTGATGGATCCTCATGAATGATCATTGCCAACAAACATGACAGGCACCAGGCTTTGTCTGTGATAAAAGTCAAGGTAAGACAGAAGTACTGTGAAGTTCTGAATGACATGGCAGTGTGCATTGGGGCAAGTTAAGACGAGGCAGAGATATTGTGAGCTTTCAAAATGAGACAGCATTAAGAGCACAAACTAAGAGCTCTGGAATGTGCCCTATTTCAATCATGGAACAAGGTGTCTGTCACTGCGCGCAAAATGGCCCACAGCAATATTGCAATGAAAGGTGTCATTGCGCACTGAAGTGAAGTGGTGAACCATGACTCTAAGTGAGTCAGGGATGTGCTATGATGATGAGGTGAGGCTGGTGCAAATCTGATGTCACTCTCTGTGGATGAAGGGTGTAGGCAGCCATTGCCCTTGAAGCAGGCCCTGAGAGTTGGGGACTGCTGGCCAAGATGGAGTCTCAAAGAAGCAAGTGGTGAGCTAGACCAGCCAGTTGCCTGTTGTGCTTTTCATGTCGGAATTGGCCCTTCCTTAGAATGGCTGGTCACTCGAGCCGGAACATTAACTGTCATTTCTCTCCACAGATGCTGCCAGATCTGCTGAGTTTTTCCAGCAATTTCTGTTTTTGTTTCTGATTGACAGCATCTGCAGTTCTTTCAGTTTTTAAATCTCAGCCTTCTGGATCTTGATCCTCTTACAAGGAGGATTGATTTCTCCCAATCTCTCTATCTAGACCCCTCATGATTCTCTCCAAAGAGAACAATTGTAACTTTTTGTAATTGAAGTTTCTTATCGCTGGAATTATTCTTGCAAACATCTTTTTCACTCTCTCCAATGCATTCACATCCTTCCTATAGTTTGTCACATACATCAGTACACAATACTCTGGCTGAGGTCTAACTAGTGTCTTATGTATGTTCAAAATAATGTTCTTGGTCTTGTACTCCATGCCCCTATTAAGAGGCCTAAAATACTCTACTCATACTGCTCTGTCAATCTGTCCTGCCACCTTTAATGGCTTACGCACAAATAAGAGCCAAGATCCTCTGCTCCTGCACACTCTTTAGAACAGGACTCTTTATTTTATATTGTCTTCTCCACATTGAACTATATCTGCCATTGATTCCCCTACTCCACCATTTTGTCAATGTCCCTATAACTTCACACCATTATTATTTTCCTGATATCTAAAATGCACCCGTTTTGTATTCTCTGTAAACTTTGAAATTTTAACACCAAGATTTAGATCATTTGTACGTATCATATCAATATTGATCCTGTAGGGAATGTTTCTCCATCCCAAAACTACCGTTAAACATTACTATTTTTCTCTTGCCACTCTTGCACATGATTGTCAGGATAACATTCTTGGTCCAATTATCATCAGCAGCAGCTCCTGTCAATTCTGTTCATAATGGCGAGTATTGTGTACAGTTCTGATTGCCGCACTATAGTAAGGATGTGGAGGCTATGGAGACGGTACAGAAAATATGTACCAGGATGTCGCCTGGATTGGAGTATATAAGCTATAAGGAGAGGTTGAACAAACTTGGGATTGTTTTTACTCGAGCGTCGGGGAATAAGGGGGTGGCTTGACAGAAGTATGTAAAATTAGGACGGGCATGTTGGGGAAAGTATAAAAGAGACGTGCAAGGAAAGGTTTTTACACAGAGGGTAGTAGATACCTGGAATGTGGTGCCAGGGGAGGTGGTAGAAGCAGATATGTTAGCAACATTTAAGAGGTATTCAGACAGACACATGAACAGGCAGAGAATAGAGGGATATGGACGACGTGCAGGAAGATGGGATCAATTTTGAATTGCATCATGGTCGGCCAGAAACGCTTGTTCCTGTGCTGTACTGATTGCTCTACTAAAATGAGGGAAGAATGGAGTCACCATTTGCTACATAGGCAGAGTTTAGTAAGAAGAATGCAGTTCATAACAGCAGGAGAGGAATTGTCTGGCACTTCCACAAACATATCAAAGTCTGCCACATGTATATTAACAATGTAAATTGTAAGTGCATGCACCTGGCACTTGTCCCACATACAATGATGTAGCAAGGGATTGTCAGAGCTCTTGTAGTGCAGCAGTAGTGTCTGTACCTCTTGGCCAGCAGACCTGGGTTCACAACCCACTGGTGATGTGTAATAACACATCTAAACAGGTGGATTAGCAAATATTCATAGGAAGAGATTGATTACTGTCAGCAGCCTGCCTCCTTATTAGCCATTGATGACAGTTTCGCAAAAAATTCTAATGCTTCTAAAAGAAAATTTAGTAGTATTGACAGCTGAATGGTGATATGTATGCGGAGCCACTTATTATATGCATATTTATAGACATCAAAATTTATTTTGTTCGAGTGACTATTATGTGTATTATGCAATTGTTGAGAAACCCTCCTTTGGAGGGTATGTTGCACTCCCTTCATAATTGTCAGTCATTGAATGCAGGAGACTGAGGGACAAATGAGCCTATGAATTTGGACCAGAGGTAGACAATTCAGACCTCGGGCCTATTCTGCTATTCTGATTAAAGGCCGCTATTTCCACCACCTCCAACAGGATGCCACATCAGACCCATATTCCCTTTCCCTCCTTTGTCAGCATTTTACAAGGACTGTTATCTCCAGGACACCCTAGTCCACTGCTTCTCCACTCCCAAAATCTCCCCAGCCTCCCACAGCATCTTCTCAAGTTATTGGAGTAAATGCAACTCTTGTCTGTTTACCACCTCTTTCATCACCATCCAAGGCTCCAGACACTTCTTCCAGGTGAAGCAGCAATTAACCTACACTTCGCTCAATCGATTCTACTGTATTCGCTGCTCACAACGTGATCTCTACACTGGGGAGATGAAACACAAACTGGGTAACTGTTTTGTGGAACACTATATTCTCTCTGTAAAAATGACCCCAAGCTTCCAGTTGTCTGCCACTTCAACACACCACCGTGTTCCCTGGCCAACATTTCCATCTCGGGCCTGCTGCAGTGATCCAGTGAGGCTCAGCACAAACTGGAATAACAGAATCTCATCTCCCACTTGGGGATACTGCAGCCTTCAGGACTCAGTATCAAGTTCAATCATTTTAGGGCCTAGACACCACCTTCTACACCCTTTACCTACTCTAATGACCCAGGCCCTATCATGACATGGGCTGCATTTAGCATAGCCAGCCCATTTTCATGCACTTATTGCCCCATTATCTGTTTTTCTTTTTCCCTGGCTTACTATTGACTAGCCCTTTGTTTACCTAACTTTATTTCTCCATCTGGGCCCCGTCACCCCCCATCTGTGCTCTCCTTTCTCCTACCCCACCCCTGTCTTCATCAGACATATTACCTTTTCCTAGCTACTAACAGTTCTGAAGAAGAGTCACTGGACTTGAAAAGTTAACACTGCTTTTTCTCTACTGATGCTGACAGATCTGCTAAATTTCTCAAGAAATTTCTATTTTGGTTACAGGCTGAATTGGTTATTGCTTTTTATTTCCTATCACCCATATACTTTTATTCCCTTGTTCATCAAGAATGTATCTACCTTAAACTTCACTATTCTCTGGTGAACAGAATCCCACAGACTAACAATTCTCAGGAGAAATTAATTCTCTTTATCTCTGTCTCAAATGGGAGACCTCTTATTTTAAACCCATATCCCCTAGTATCTGCATAAGAGGAAACAATCTTTCAGCATCTTCTCTCAAGTCTACTCAAGATCTTACAACTTTCACTATGGCCTTCTCTCACTCTTCTAAACTCTAATGGACAGACACAACCTGTCCAATCTTTCCTTATAGTATAATGCCTTCAGCATAGGAATCTCCACTGCTTGCAGATCCTTTCATTATAGGGAGACCAAAATGGTGTACTATACATCAGATGTGGTCTCATCAATTCCCTGTAGCATATGAAGTCACTTCATCTGACAACGGAGCAGTGCTCCAAAAGCTTGAGATTTCAAATAAACCAGTTGGACTATAACCTGGTGTCATGTGACTTTTGACTTTAATCATTTTATGGGCATTAGGCTAATATGTTGAATAAAAGTTAAATGTTCAAAATAGTACAACAGAAAACTACAGCAAGTGAAAGATTTTTTGCATTGGTCAGATAGAACTGGGAATTAATCATTTTAGTTAATAAGCTGATTAAAGAGTAACGTTCACTGATTGCTGATGTCTGTCATACAGCATTACAGGATGCTGAAAGCAAAGATACACCTGCACCGACTAAATTACATTTCTTGCTCAACTGAGCAATGTGTTACAATGCACAAATAAGCAAACAAAGTTTATTCTTTATACACACCAAAATCTGTCTGAAAATGTCATTTTCTAAATGCTTCGTTGGTGAAGAGGTGGGTAGTGGTCAATCTTCTAACCACTACATTTGTCCACAGAAAGGTTATTAGGTCGAGGGAATTTTAGAAGCAACCTGAAGATTTAGCAGACTCTTTGAAATATATGGCTTCTGGTGACTGCATTCTCCTAGTTGAGAAGCTGGTGAATTCAGGAGCTGGTGAATGAAGAAATACTTTCAGTCTGTGAAAGGTTTTTTTTTAAACTTTTAGTTCATGTATGATCTTTCTTGTGTGATTTTGCTACTTTATATCTGTGCATAAATGAAATTGCTTTTATGCACTATATAGTTTTAATGAAAGGTGCTGTTGCAGACTGATGCACATCTTTTCGATTGTTTTAATGTATTTAATTTCATTCTCTCCTGTGATCCAAGTGTTCATATGTCAAGCGAGCATGAATTTGTAGTACCTGATTGAACAGACTCATATTTTTGTTATCCAAGTCATCTGTCAAATTCACAGAGCTCCACAGGATTGCTGTTGTTTTTGTAGTTTTTTTTCCCTTTATTCCTTTTCCTCTAGAAGCAAGATGAAAATATACTGCAAACAAGAGCATAGGAGGAGAACCCAAGAAGTTTGCACATCTGAAGATATGTTTAATTCATGTTTTCTTCTTTTGAGTGAGCCGTATAAAGTACGTTTGATGAACATCTACTAAAATATGTAGTACCAATGTCACATCACTGATCAATTAAATGATTTATGAACTTACATTTTCATTTTTATATAATTTTGAATATTACAGTAGTAAAATGTAACCGTGAAAACATTTGTTTTCAGACCGACAAAGATGATGAACTATCGAGCCGTATTCAAAACAGGTGGTGTGTACACTGTCTTGTAAATTGACTTCAAGAACAGGTCAGAGGCTGGGAATCCTGCAATGCCTAACTTACCTTGTGACTCCCAAAAGCCTGTCCACTATCCACAAGGCACATGTCAGGAGTGTGATTGAATACTTCCACTTTTCTGGGTGAGTACAGTGCTAACGACACTCAAGAAGCTTGACATCTTCCAGGACAAAGCAGCCTGCTCAATTGGCTCCACATCTGCAAACATTCACTCCTATACCACCAACACTTAGTAGTAGCAGTGTGTGCCATCTACAAGATGCTGTGCAAGAATTTGCCAAGGCTGCTTATACAGCACCTTCTAAATTTGCAACCAATTCCATCTCAAAAGACAAAGGCAGCAAATAGGTGGTTTCACCACCATCTGCAAGTTCCCCTCTGAGGTGACTTGAAAATATATTACCTTTCCTTCAATGTTGCTAGTTCAAAATCCTGGAATTCCCTCCCCAGTTGGGATATTGTGCATCTACTGCAGTGATACATGGACTGCAGTGATTCAAGAAGGCAGCTCACCATCACCTTCTTAAAGGGATTTAAGGATTGGCCACAAATGCAGGCACAGCCAGTGATGTCCATATCTCATGAATTAATTTAAAAAAAGAGAAGACCTCACTATTGAGAAAGCCATCCAGTTGACAGTAGAAGCATTGGTTTGGAAGGAGAACTTATCAACCTTCAAAGGAGAAGAAAAACATTATTATAGGAGATCAACAGAAATCAACTAATTTTCTTAAGAGCAAGACAGTAACAAAAGGAGACATACTGGAATGTTAAGCACAAGGTGTCATAGGTCCCTGACAACACTGTGGCACCACTAATACATCAACAGTGAACAGTATCCTGCCATTAAAATAGAATACTACAAGGAAGTAGATAATTTTGAGTAGATGTGTAAAACACTGACACCAAAACAAAGACTTAACATGCAAAGTTACCAACAAAGTTATAATGTTTTCATTTGAAGATAAATGGAAAGTCTTCAAATGTGAGATCAATGATTCTGCTTAGACCTTTTAGCACACAGATATTTATATCAATGTGTAACTAATGAATTTCAATTTTGACACCGAAGCAAGTTTAGCAGGCTTGCTGGACAGTGAATCTTGGTTAGTAAAATGCTAATAACAAATCTTTATTATAAGGGAAAACATAATAGAAAATTTAATATTTATTGCATATTCAGTAATGATCACTGTTGAGCAGAAGATTCGATATTGACCCAAATCTCATTAAAAAGTCAAAGAAGTTAAATCAACAGAAGGTCAATAGTCACCTTGAAAAGGATTACTGGAAACCGCTTTGAGGCCTGGGGAGATTGAGAAAATTGCTAAATCTATATGTCTTTATACACCTAAAAAAAAACCCATAGTCATTGATGAAGACGTTCTCAAACTAAATCATTGGTCCAAAAGTGCTTATTGAGACAGACCACAGATCCTTAGTGTCCTTACTTGACAAGAAGAAACTCACAAGAATGCCTATAAGAATACAACAATTTCAATTGGGATTGATGAGATTTGCTTATGAAATGATTATGTACAAACTAAACTACAAAATACAATAGATGTACTCTCTAGACTATCTGTTGATGGTCTTACATGATGAGGTATTTGGTTCAAAGATATTGAGTTATACATTCAATCTGGTACTATAACCAGAATTTCAAATAAACTCAAGCAACTTCATTAGGAGGGCATCAAATCCACTAACATTGTATAGAGGTTGGCCAAATCAATGATCTGGTGGTATGGTTATTAAAACTTACTTTGAGCATAGAAAGCCCTTCAGTACAATTGATGAGGTATCATTCTACAATGAAAGATTAGTTATTATAACTTCACTCAGAGAGAAGGTCTCTCAAATGCTCATTCAGTGTCATTTTGGCATCACCAAATATCGAGCAAGTGCTCAATCATCAGTATGCTGACCTAGAATCTCAAAAGTCATTCAAAAAATCATACAATCACATGGGTCTTTTTTACTCCCAAAGCCCATATCTCCAAAAGTTCCCGTGCCCTTGTTGGTACTAAAAGCCCCAGGTAGAGACTAAAATGACCATGATTTGCTTAAATTTCCTCTTCCAGAGCTCCCAATCCCCTTTCATTAACTATGAGGTTCATCCTACTATCTGCAATTGCTCCCTATCACATTGACTATTCTGTAGCGACCCAGCACAATGGAGGCTTCAATTGCCCATTTCCCACATGGGCGGGAAATATACCTGATATGTTAATACATGGAAATAAGCTCATTACTACATAAGAGTGAACTTCTGAACACACTAGGGGAAAATCAAATGAGTTTTTGTCAATGTTGAGAATCTGGCATTTTATTTCATTCTCACCCTATTTTGCCACCTCACTGGCCGTTACTTCCTCACTGGTATAGTGAGAGTAATTCCATGCATGACGTATAATATTTTAAGAAGTAAAATAGTGTAAATACGCAACAGAAATTTCTCTACATCTAAAGGAGAAGAACATTTGTGGTGTAAACACCTCTTCTCAATTTTAGGTAACCTATATTTTTCAGATGCCGACGCTATGTAATTCTATTAAAAATGTTCTGGATTTCAGTTCAGTTTCCAATATTTCAGTTTTGCCTTTTCAACACCAGCAAATGTGTAATTGTTAAAATAAACCCAAAATGTTCCTTTGAATGCACAAATGGAAAGAAGACCTTTTATTTTCTTTTTAAATCTAATTTGCCAACATTTCAGTGATTTCCCCAAGAATTTCTGCCTAATATATCACAGTTCACAAATCTTATTGCACAGAAAAACACACAAGAAATGTCAAAGTTGCAGAAATAAATTTTGTTTCTGCCTATTACTACTCATTTATTCTGAGAATTACAATTCCAAAGATACTATGCTTCCAACTCTGGGAGCTGAAAGATAAGCACTTTATTTAATATCTAATTAAACGTGGTCACCAGAGAAATCACATCTTGTAAAGCTTTATCAGAAATAGATCAATCCACTTCAAGCACAACGCCCGCTGCCACTGAGAAGAGCTCATGAATTTAGATGGAGCAAAATAGTATCTATAGCCATATTATTTTGCTTGAAAGATGCATACATTTCTGTATATAGGCAGAATTTCTGAATTTTATTCTATGGTGATTTATTTTCTTTTTAGACAATGACCTGTCAGGTGAATATTCTTAGGGATGAACAACAGTGAGATTTTGACTGATTTTTTTTACCAAATGTATTAACAAAATTATATAACATACAATTAGGAAAGACTTTATTTTAAAATTTGAGTAGAACTAATTCCTGCATAAATTTGATATGAGCTAAGCTTTTTTGTTGTAATCACCTCCAGACATAATGATGTCAAATTATTTCTGTAATTTGACAGAAAGGTAACAAAGGGTGATAGTTAATATTATTGGGACTGTACATTATTTCTAATATACTTCCTGGCCTTTAATGAGCACTTGTTGGTTATTGCTCACAACATTTTATCCTTACTGTCCTTTCAGCTTCTGCATTTTAATTTACTTCAAAGTAGTTCTGGAATTATGAAGTCAATTTTAGCATGGATTTGTCATGCTAACTTTCCCATAGTGTCCAGGGATGTGCAGGCTAGGTGGATTAACCATGGGAAATGCAGGCTTATAGGGATAGGTAAGGTGGTGGCTCTCAGTGGGATGCTGTTTGGAGGGCTGGTGTGGACTTGATGGACTAAATGGCCTTTTGTCACTATAAGGATTCTGTGATTCTATAAATGAGATCCTCTTTTAAGAGGCTTCTGTGTCATTTTCTTCACTTGGCTGCAAGACTGCAAGCGACTATTATGGATGTCCTGTTCCATCACCTCCAACCTCTGTCATCTACTGTGTGAGGATTTGTACTTAATAGGACTGAGTGGCAGTCCCTTCCCAGTGGCCATTAAATTCACAGCAGCCCTGAATATTAATGTCAGCTGCTCATTTCAAGGAAGAACAGAGGACCTGTGTGGCCTTTTCTAATCTTTAATCCATAAATGAATTTGGGGTGTTCCTAATGCTATTTTAGCCATCTCTTTATATGCTTTCCCTTTAAAATGATAGCCAAGCAGACGACCATTGGGATTCTCCACCTACGTTAGCTTCCCCAAGGTGCAGGGTGCCATTGGCAGTACCCACTTAGCTTTGACAGTCGCCTATTACCAGTTCACTTTGTGAACAGAAAATGCTTCCATTCCATTAATGATCAAATTATATAATTATGCTAAATTCTGAAGGTCTGCACAAAATACCCTTGGAACTTCCATGGCACTTACATACTGGAGAACTCACAGATTCCTATTTCCTTTCAAAGTCCCTGGCACATACAGGGATTGCTGCTGGGAGTCAAGAGGTATTACATGGCTCACGTTAGCTTTAACAAACCCTCAGTCTGACACAGAACAAAGATAGAATGCTGCTCACACTTTGACCAGGGCCACAGTGGAACAGACCATAGGCCTCCTGAAGATGAGGTTTCAAGTCTGGTCAGCTCTAAAGCCTGCCAAATAAGCCAGGAAGAGTGTCCCAAATCATTGGGAGAAGCTGTGCATTTCACAACTGGAGCCAATGAAAGGGAAATTTCTGGATGCTGATGAAAAGGGGTGATAACAGCAATTTTCTGTTCATTAAGAAGAGATTGAGGATCAAAAAATTAATCAGGAGAGCCATCCATGAAAACATGATAAAGCTATGAATCACAGAGTCTGAGATGCCAGGGACAGCCTCATAGGCACACACTTACAGGATGAATAAGATGGATTCATACTTCATTTCATTGTTTCAAAATAATTGCTTGATAACACGTTCATCAGGACATTTTGCTAGATGTTCAAGGGGAAAACTAACACTTATATGGCATGACAGGTAAGTGCTGATTAGTTGGCAGGTGAGCCTCTGGCAGAGGTGTTTCCATGGTGATTGCAACGATTAGTGTTGATTGACAGTCAACACAACAAGACTTTGTTTAAATTATAAACCAGGCAGAGTCATCGAGTCATAGAGATGTATGGCACGGAAACAGACTCTTTGGGCCAACTCATCCATGCCGACCAGATATCTCAACCTAATCTAATTCCATTTGCCTGCACTTGGCCCATATCCCTCGAAACACTTCCTATTCATATACCCATCCAGATGCCTTATACATGCGGCAATTGTACCAGTCTCCACCACTTCCTCTGGCAGCTCATTCCATACACACATCACCCTCTGCGTGAAAAAGTTGTCCCTTAGGTCCCTTTTATATCTATACCTTCTCACTCTAAAGATATGCCCTCTAATTCAGGATTTCCCCATCTCAGGAAAAAGACTTTGTCTATTTATTCTATGCGTGCTCCTCATGATTTTATAAACCTCTGTATGGTCATCCTTCAGCCTCCAAAGCTCCAGGGAAAACAGCTCTCGCCTATTCAGCCTCTCCCTATAGCTCAAATTCTCCAACCCTGGCAACATCTTCCTACATCTTTTCTGAACCCTTTCAAGTTTCAGAACATCCTTCTGATAGGAAGGAGACCAGAATTACATGCAGTATTCCAGAAGTGGCCGAACCAATGTCCTGTATAGCCGGGACATGAACTCCCAACTCCTAATGCCAAACACCTTCTTCACTAAACTATCTACCTGCAACTCTACTTTCAAGGAGTTATGAATCTGCACTCCAGGGTCTCTTTGTTCAGCAACACTCCCTACGACCTTACCATTAAGTGTATAAGTCCAGCTAAGATTTGCTTTTCCAAAATACCATGCATTTATGTAAATTAAACTCCATCTGCCACTCCTCAGCCCATTGGCCCATCTGGTCAAGATCTCGTTGTACTCTGAGGTAAGGTTTTTCGCTGTCCACTATATCTCCGAATTTTTGTGTCATCTGCAAACTTACTAACTATGCCTCCTATGTTAACATCCAAATCATTTATTTAAAGGATAAAAAGTAGTGGACCCAGCACCAATCCTTGTGGCGCACAACTGGTCACAGGCTTCCAGTCTGAAAATCAAGCCTCCACCACCACCTTCTGTCTTCTACCTTTGAGCCAGTTCTGTATCCAAATGGCTAGTTCTCCCTGTATTCCACAAGATCTAACCTTGCAAACCAGTCTCCCATGGGAAACGTTGTTGAATGCCTTGCTGAAGTCCTTAAAGGTCACGTCCACTGCTCTGCCCTCATCAATCCTCTTTGTTATTTCTTCAAAAAACTCATTCAAGTTAATGAGTCATGATTTCCCATGCACAAAGCCTTGCCTTTCCAAACACATGTAAACTCTGTCCCTCAGGATTCCCTCCAACAACATGCCCACTATCGACATCAGGCTCACCGGCTTGTCTTTACCACCTTTCTTAAGTAGTGGCACTACGTTAGTCAACCTCCAGTCTTGCGGCACCTCTCCTGTGACTATCTATGATACAAATATCTCAGTAAGGGGCCCAGCAATCACCTCCCTAGCTTCCCAAAGAGTTCAAGACATCCAACACCTCCTCCTCTATAATATGGACATTTTCCAAGATGTCACTATCTATTTCCCCACATTCTATATCTTCCATGTCCTTCTTAACAGTAAACACTGATGCAAAATACTTACTTAGTATCTCCCCAATCTCCTTCGGCTCCACACATAGGCTGCCTTGCTGATCTTTGAAGGGCCCTATTGTCTCCCTAGTTACCCTTTTGTCCTTAATGTATTTATAAAATCCCTTTGAATTCTCCTTAACCCTATTTGCCAAAGCTATCTCATATCCCCTTTTTACCATCTTGATTTCTCTCAAGTATACTCTGACTGCCTTTATACTCTTCTAAATATTTATTTGATCTCTCTTGTCTATACCTGTCATATGCTTCCTTCTTTTTCTTAACAAAAACCTCAATTTTTCTAGTCATCCAGCATTCCCTACACATACCAGCCTTTCCTTTCACCTAACAGAAATATACTCTTTCTAGATTCTCGTTATCTTACTTCTGAAGGCTTCCCATTTTCCAGCCGTGCCTTTACCTGTGAACATCTGCCCCCAATCAGCTTTTGAAAGTTCTTGCCTAATATCATCAAAATCAGCATTCCTCCAATTTAAAACTTCAACTTTTAGAACCAGTCTATCCTTTTCCATCACTATTTTAAAACTAATCAAATTATGGTCGCTGGCCTGGAAGTGCTCCCCCACTGACACCTCAGTCACCTACCCTGCCTTATTTCCCAAGAGTAGGTCAAATCTTGCACCTTCTCTAGTAGATACATCCACATACTGAATCAGAAAATTTTCTTGTACACACTTAACAAATTCCTCTCCATCTAAACCCTTAACACTATGGCAGTCCCAATCTATGGAAAGTTAAAATCCCAACTGTAAACACCCTATTATTCTTACAGGTAACTGATATCTCCTTACAAATTTGTTTCTCAATATCCCAAAGACTATCAGGATGTCTATAATACAATCCCAATAAGGTGATTATCCCTTTCTTATTTCTCAGTTTCACCCAAATAACTTCCCTGGATGTATCCCCAGGAATATCCTCCCTAAGTACAGCTGTAATATTATCATTTATCAAAAACACTACTCCCCCTCCTCTCTTTCCCCCACCCCCCCCTTCCTATTCTTCTGATAGCATTTGTATCCTGGAACATTAAGCTGCTGGTCCTGTCCATCCTGAGCCATGTTTCTGTAATTGCTATGATATCTCTGCAGGTTGACTCTGATTGATCAGGACATTGCCCTGAGAAATTAGCCTGTGAATGGCTGTTGCCTAATTTGTTGAGTTGAAATTGGCATAGTGTGCATGCATATTATAAAGTCGCAGTCATCCAGCACAGAAGAGGTCCTTCAGCCATCAAGTCTCCCTCCATCCCAGTTCTTTCCATCTGCAAAGAGCTCCTCTGGGCACTCCAGAAGATCCCAGCCCCTCCATCTCCCCACTATCCATGATAGTAAAGCCTGCATCAGAACAAGTTGTGTGCTTCTGGGAAGGACAGTTTCAGCTGCTTTTTATTTAAATGAGCAAACAGGTTCAGCAAATGATGAAGGAAATCAATGGATTTTATTGCTGGGGTTGGAGTTTAAAGGTAAGGTAATCTTCTTATACTTGCACTCAGTATTTGTGAAGCCATACCTGGTATGCTGTGCACTGTTTTGGTCTCCATATTTAAGGAAAAATATCTTGGCATTGGAGGAATTTTGAAAGATATTCACTTAGGCTGATTCCTGAGATGAAGGGATTGATATATCAAGAATGGCAAAACAGGTTAGGTCTTTATTTTGTAGAATTTAAAAGAACAAGGGTCATCTTATTGAAACGTGCAACATTCTGACGGGGATTGACAGGGTAGTTGTTGAGAAGATGTTTCCACTAGTGGGCGATTCTCAAACTGGGGGACATATTGACTGAGATGTGAAGGAATTTCTTTTCTCAGATAATCAGGAATTCTCTACCTCAGAGAATTGTGGAAGCTAGATCAGTGAAAATATTTAAAGAGGAGGCAGATAGATTTTTTGAAATATCAAGGAATTAACAGCTACGAGGAATTGGCATGAAAGAGGTGTTGAGGCGTGAGGTAGATTAGCCATGATCTTATAGAGTTATGGGTAGGCTTGAGGGGATATATGGCCTAATCCTACTTTTACTTCATTCATTCTTGTAATTAAGAATCTACTATTGACCATGAAACCGTTGTCAATTGTCAGGAAAATCCACCTCGCTCACTAATGATCTTCAGGGAAGAAATCTGCCAGCCCCACCTGATCTGGCCTATATCTGACTCCAGACCCTACCAGTGTAGTTGACTCTTAATTGGCCTCTGAATTAGCCCAACGAGCCATTCAGTCGTATCAATCACTACTGTCATAGGCATTGGAATAGACAACGGCAGAAACAGCCATGTCACCTCACAAAGTCCTCCTTAATAACATCTGAGAGGTATTGCCAAAATTGGGAGAACTGGCTCACAGACTAATCAAGCAACAGCCTGATCATAGTCATACTCATGGAATCATACCTTGCAAACAATGTCTCAGACACCACCATATCCATCCCTCGTCACATCCTGTCCCACCGCAGGACAGATCCAGCAGAGGTGGCTGTACAGTGATATTGTCGGGAGGATGTTGTCCTGGAAGTCCTCAACATTGACTATGTGCCCTAATTCACAGCTTCAGATTAAACCTGGGCAACTTCCTGCTGATTACCATGCACCATTCCTCCTCGGCTGATGAATCAGTACTCCTCCATGTTGCATAATTGGAGGAAGTACTGAGGATGGACAGAGTGCAGAATGTACTCTGAATTAGCTATTTCAATGTCCACCACAAAAAGAGGCTCAGCAGCAGCCTACTGATACAGATAGTCAGGTTCTAAAGGACATAGCTGTTAGACTAATGAGGGAACTAATGAAAGGGACAAACACACTTGACTTCATCTTTACCAATCTGCCAGATGCATCTATCCATGATAGTATCAGTAAGAGTAACCACCACATAGTTCTTGTGGAGATGAAATATGACATTAACGTTGAGAATATCCTCCTTCATGTTGTGTGGCCCTACCATTGTGCTAAACGGGACAGATTTTGAACAGATCTAGCAACTCAAAACTAGACATCCATTAAGCACTGTGGGTCATCAACTGCAGAATTGTACTCCAGCACAATCTGCAACCTCATGGCCTGCCTTATTCCCCACTCAATCATGATGATCAAGCCAGGGGATCAACTCTGGATCAATTGAGAATGCAATCAGTCCCAGGCATACCTAAAAATGAGGTGTTAACCTGGTGAATTGACCAAACAAGACTACTTGATGCCAAATAACATTAGCAGCAAGTCATAGAGGGTGCTGAGTCATCCCACAACCAACGGCTCACCTCTGCAGTCCTGCCACATCCAGTCCCGAATGTTGGTGGAGAATTAAACAAGTCACTGGAGTAGGAGGCTCCACAAATATCCCCATCCTCAGTGATGGAAGAGCCCAACACATCAGTGCAAAAGATAAGGCTGAAGCTTTCGCAGCAATCCTCAGCCAGAAGAGCTGAGTGTATGATCCACATTGGCCTCCTCCAATGGTCCCCAGCAATACAGATACTAGTCTTCAGCCACTTTGAGTCACTCCACATGATGTCAAGAAATGGTTGGAGGCACTGCATACTGCAAAAGCTGTGGGCCCTGACAATATTCCGGCAATAGTATTGAAAACTTGTGCTCCAGAACTTGGCACTCTCCTAGCCATACTGTTCCAGGTCAGTTACAACACTGGCATCTAATCAACAATGTGGAAAATTGCCCAAGTATGTCCTGTCTACAAAACGTAGGACAAATCCAATCCAGCCAATCACCACTCTGTTAGTCTATTCACGATCATCAGTAAAGTGATGGACATCAACAATGCTATCAAGCAGCACCTGCTCAGCAATAACCTGCTCAGAGTCATTCAGCTTCTGTCCTCATTACAGACTTAGCTCAAACGTGGACAAATGAGCTGAATTCCAGAGGTGAGAGTGGCAGCATTTGAAATCAAGGCCGCATTTGACCATGTGTGGCATCAAGAAGCCCTAGCAAAACTGAAATCAATGGGTACTGGGGAAATTCTTCACTGGTTTGAATCAACTGGCACATAGGAAGATAGTTGTGATTGTTGGAGGTCAGTCAGCTCAGTTCTAGGACATCTCTGCAGGAGTTCCTCAGGTAGTTTCCCAGGCCCAACCAGCTTCAGCTGCTTCATCATTGACATTCCCTCCATCATAAGGTCAGAAGTAGATGTTTGCACAACATTGGGCACTATTCGCTATCCTCAGCTACTGAAGCAATCCATGTCTTAAATACCCCAAAACCTGGCAATATCTAGGCTTGAACTGACAAGTAGGAAGTAATATTTGCTTCACACTAATGCTGGGCAATGACCATCTCCAATAAGAGACAATCTAACCACTGCCCCTTGACATTCAATGGTGTCACCATACTGAAATCCCCCACTATCAACAGCCCTGGGCTTACCATTTACCAGAAACTCAACTGGTCTCACAACATAAAGGCAATGGCTACAAGAGCAGGTCAGAGTAATTCACCTCCAGTTCATCATCCACAAGGTGCAAGTCAGGAGTATGATGGAACTCTCCTCACTTACCTGGATGGCTGCATCTCCAACAACACTCAAGAAGCTTGACACCATCCAGAACAAAGCAGCCCACTTGAGTGGTACCACATCCACAAATATCCAGTCCTTCCATCAGCAATAATCAGGAGCATGAGTATGTACTATCTTCAAAGTAGAGTGCAGAAATTTACAAAAGAACCTTTGACAGCACCTTCCAAGTTCATGATCCCTTCCATCTAGAAGGACAAGGGCAGCAGATAGAGAACACAACCACCTACAAGTTCCTCTTCTAAGTCAGGATGGTGAGTGACCTGAAGTATATCACCATTCATTCACTGTCACTAGGTCAAAATCCTGGAATTACCCACCGAAGGGAGTTGTGGGTCAACTTACAGCACGTGGACTGCAGCAGTTCAAGAAGACAGTTCACCACCATCTTCTCAAAGGTGACTAGGGCAATAAATTCTGGCCATCCGGTGATGCCCATTTCACATGAATAAACAGAAAAACTAATTGACGAATCTTGACGCTTGTGGGATTTTTCTGCGAACACTTAACTCACTCAAAATAAGACTGTATTGCAATATCTTACAACAACACCATGGAAGTGAAGCTTCTTGCCTGTGGCCACTGCTCCCAAGTGTCTGTAACCACATTATCCAAACTCAGGCTAGAAAGATTGAAGTTAAACTATCTCAGCATACAAAGCATAATTTTTCTTTTATGATAAGGAAGATCCTATGGAACATAAATTGAGTTCAGACTTTAATTCCTAATTAACCTATGTTTCACTTAAAGTTGTTTGGTAGTAATTATAATGAGGTCAGCCAGGTGGACCTCATAGAATTGAGTTCCCTGATTGGGGCTGTTAATCTGATCCAAGCAGGGAGCCCTGGCTGTCAGATATAAACAGGAGTGTTGAGCCGAGGTGTCTCTGGAGAAGGAGCACGCAGTGTCCACCAACACTCTCAAGCTGTTCAGGGAGAGATGGACGCTGCAGGGTGTGGAGTGTATTATTTCCCCATCCAATTTTATTTTGATTTAATCCCTGCCCTCCCCTTCACTGTTCGATCACAAAGCATTGCCATTTGATGTGAAGGGCACTGCTTGTCACTGGCCATTTGGGCGTTTCTTTTCTTCCTGGTGGTGGAAATTGAATAAAGATTTGTACACCTTGCGTCTTTCACTGTGTCCCACACCTGCACACACATAACATGGGTGCTAGGAAAAGAAAAAAGAAAGAAAAGGAAAAAAAGAAAAATAAACAGGAGTGTTATGTCAGAGCCCGGGTGTCCCTGGACAAGGAGCACGCGGTATCCACCAACACCCTCGAGATTTTCAGGGAAAGGTGGGCACTGTAGGGTGTGGAGTGTATTATTTCCCCCTCCAACTCTATTTTGATTTAATCCCTGCCCTCCCCTTCACTGTTTGATCACGCAGCATTGCCCTTTGATGTGAAGGACACTGCTTGTCACTGGCCACTCGGGTCTTTTCTTTCTTCCTGGTGGTGGAAATTGAATAAAGATTCGTGCACCTTGTGTCTTTCACTGTGTCTTATACCTGCACACACACAACGTAAGTGCTGGGGAAAATCTAAGCACTACCGCAGTTAGGCAGTAGTGGGGAATTATAATTTTAAAAAAGAAAAAAAAAGAAACAAAAAAAAAAACAGGAGTGTCAAAAGTTCTGTTCTCTCTGAGAGCTGGCTCTAAGGGAGCTGGATTAGCATCAAGGACTCTCTACATGTACATAAAGGGTGACTTGGTGACTGGATACCAGCCTCTGTGAAGTTACTTCAGTTTCATTTAGAACTGTGCATTTCAAGAACACAATCACAACTTTAAGTGAATACTTACTGTATAGAGTTATACACACAGTATTCAATTATCATACCAGTCCAAAACTAATCCCACTACCCTCTTCTGATCATCTTCCAACTTGCATTTATCCAATATTTCCATAAATAATTACATTATCAATGTTTGCTATTCTCTACTTTATGCTCTATTAACCTTCTATGCAAGGATATTTTTCCTAATGTCTTCACTCATCCTTTTACTGATGACATTAAACTGATGATTCCTTATTAGTATTAATTAATCAGAAGATACATTCCTTCTGTATTCACTTTATCAAAACTTACTAACTTGCCAGCATTTGCGAAGGCTGTGCTTTCCTTGTGACACAGTGACGGAGTTGTGTCATCCCTATGTGAGAAACGTCACTCACGTCAATAATTTCAGTCCGAGACAAGATGTGAATCAGTAGTGTCATTTATTTTACTCTTGCAAGAGGGTGTGGTGTCCACTGTCCACAAGGCAGGACACACACACACACGGAATTCAAGTAGTACACAACATTTATGTAATTTGGTTCCTATTCTTTCATCCCATTGCTCCTCCCCTGTTTACATCTCCCACCTAAGACCGGCGCCCATTACTCTTGTTTATCTCTTGCCTTATCCGGCCTTGTCTGTGACAAAATGCTTATTTCTGGTCTCACTAGGCCGTTTGACCACATCCTGCTGTCGGCCATTGTTAGGTATATCCTCCCTTACCTATTATGACCTTATGACCTCATGACTTCTTGGTTGCGGTTTGTTCTTGTTTTTGCAGAAGCGGGAAACAGATGCTTATAACCACTGTTTGTACAGGCACATCAAGCTTAACCCTCTCCCCTCACAGCACCTTATCTATTTGTCTGTAACATATATCATTCTTTGCAGGCACATTTTAGCTAATACAAAAACAATTATGTATTTGTTTCACATAGTTTTCATTCTTGTTGACTCAGCTCTTGGCTGAAACAATTATACACTGGTATGAGTTCATTTACCTTGCATAAGTAATTATAATTGCAGAAGTAACACTACTTTACCTATATCCCACACCTATCAGATACACCACACCATTGGTAGAAGTAGTTATGACTACTGGTTCCTTTAAAATATGTTTGCAATATCAGCTTGTACAAATCAATTACTTCCCTAATGCCAATCATTGTTCCTACCTTGTTTCAAACAACTAATTAATTTGAACAAGCAGCCCCTCCCACAGTATGTTCATTAATGGTCTTACTGAACATTTGGTTTTCATTCCATCTGGGCTACTGGGCTGCAATAATTTCGCACAGGACTATCATCAAACATCTCTGCAGCCATCCTGTCACATTCCTCGCAAGGACAAATTGACATTAGACCATCGTAAGTTCAGTGTATGATGGCAGCTGCCTGAGTGTCTAGTCATTGACAGTAATACTGTGATTGGCCACATGCTGAACATTGATTGCGAGGGAAGATATATCTGCATTAAAGACAGCCCAGAGAAGATTCATTAGGCTGATACCAGGTATGAACGGACTGCTTTATGAGGAAGAAGTCGAGCCTGTACCCATTGAAATAAAGAAGAATGAGAGATGACATATGTTTCAACAACAAGATTCTTAGAGGATTTGACAGAGTAGATGTGGTAAAGCGTTTATTCCCCTTGTGGGAGAATCCAGGAACGGGTAGCATAATTTCAGAATAAGAGATCACATATTTAATACAGAAAAGATGAGGAATTCCTTCTTGAGGGTTGTGAATCTATCAAATTATTTGCTACAGACACCTGTTGAAGTTGGATCATTAAGTCAGATAGACAGATTTTTAATCAGTAACAGAATCAAAAGTAGTGTGGAATACACAGAAAAATGGAGTTGAGAATTATCAGATCAGACATGATCTTTATTGATTGGCAAAGCAGACTTGGTGGACCAAACGGCCTACTTCTGGCTCTATGTCTTGTGGTCTCTCAGTCAGAACAGCCTTGCAACAGTCTGCTTGGAAAATACTTCAGGTAGGTCTGGGAAGTTTACTTTTGATCTGTACATCCTGCTTGTTGGATATGACACAATTTATGAGAGCCTCCTACATGTGTTCACATTTGCTGCCTTTTGATAGGCTTTGCTGCTCCTGGCCCCTGATTCTCCTCCTCCTTTTCCATCCTTCACTATTCTTCCTAAAGTAGGAAAAATAATTCCACTATAAACAGCTAAAACTTTCCGGGAATGAGAAGGCCAAAGGTGTGAGACATAAACAAATTGTGAACTGGAAAATCTGACAAAAAAACAGCAAAAAGATCCTCTCATCCGGGGACCTGAGACAGAGTTCTTTCTTCTGTATCTTCAGAGGTACTTGGATGCCAGTCTTGCCAGATCCTGTAGCTCTGGGATTGAATATGATTTACGAATTTTAAAGTTAAACTAGTAAGTAAGTTAGGGTAACACCATCAGAGTATTGTTCTTACATTCTAATTAATATCGTGGTTGCATGGAGCAGGTGTCTGGACTGAAGCAGAAAAGAAATTGTCAGCAATAGAAGCAAAAAATGTAATCAGTTTGAGAATTATGTCACAAGTTCCCTAACCAGGTTTTATCCTTACTGCATGTGTTGTTCCTGCCTTGTTTATGTATGCAAACCTCAGACATTTGCCAACACTTTATTAATGCAAAATCCAATTCAAAATATGTACAAATATGAAAACAGCAAATTAATTTCTTGTCTTACTTGCATTATGAGTTATGGAACAGTGCTCCACTATTCTTTAATTGTCAACCATATCTCTATCATTTCCCTGTTGATGGTGGCAGATTAAAAAATTCAAGATTGTTGAACTGTCTGTTCAAATTCACATTAACTGGATGCATTGTCACAATTCTGAAAGCATTATAAGGTAACTTAAAAGTAATAATCAATAACAAAGTTTAGCCACATTGATTTTGTAATATGTAGAGTGTACTGAATTTTAAGGTCATAATGATCTCAATTTCACAATTTTAAACTACTAACTATTCTTCAAAGATATGTCTAGCCAAGATATTTTCTCTGGCATACTATAAAACACATATGGTTTTAATTTTGAATCCCGAAAAATATGCGATTCATCTGGGACTTATAACTGCCAAAAAACACATTTCAGGTTTTAGTTGATTTCTTTGGTTTGCAGGGTGAAGTGGTACTAAACTTGTAACTAATTCTGATAACTATCTCAGATCCATAATGCCACAATAACATTTTCTTTCAAAATATCTACTTTTATGCAGCTGTATACCTTTTATGCAGAGTAAAAGATTGCTTGGCAACAGGAAGCAGAGCAACTCTTCAAGCTTCTTCTGTCTTGCAAATGATGTTATGGCTTCTTCCTGAATAATGGCCACTGACATCCATCATTGATTTTAGTAATTGAGTGCGGATCCTTTGACCTTGCCTTTGTCCTACCCCACATCACCATCCCTCAATAAATGAGAAAGGTTTAGGGGAGTATTCAAATACTTATGAAACAAACTTTGTGTTGATTTTATCCATTTTCAGTGGGAGCATTTTGGTGAATAAGGTTTATTCTCCCAATTTGTCATGGCTTAGAGTGACTTTTCTCGCGCAATCTTTACCTCATTAATCATTCAGCTGGGCTCTTCAGCACCCTTCATTTGTAATCATGTAACTAAGGAGGCAGAAGAGTTCATCACTGCTGGGGCTTCCCATGTTCTTGCTGCTGGTATCATCTTTAAAGCCCAGTCGCACAAGTTAGATGCTGTAAGCTAGGAACTGGTCCACCTACTATCATCCTGCATTGTTATCTCTGACCAAATAACACAGAAAGGCTATGCTAACTGAAAACGGGTAGAAGCCCAGATCAGTACCATGTCCTGAGTGAAACAGAGCTCCTAGCAGTCCACTGGAGAAGGTCAATTATCTTCTGAACTCTGTAAAGTTAGGTGCCACAATCTCATCTTTGCTATTTCTGTCATAGGGCCACCACTCCTCTAAAACTCTGCATGCATCTCACCAAGTTTTGTGGACTATAACTCACTCTATTGCATGATCATATCCACTGAACTCTCACAAACGTCGTCCTCCCAGACAACTAGTGTTTTCCACCCTCTGTTTCTTACTCACTTATACACTGGTGACACCTTACCATTTTTCTTGCTTCTGCATCACTACTAACTACTCTTCCATCCATCATATCCAACTTCTCTTTTTGTTTCATTACAGGAAAGAAAACATCCACAATTGGACTGTGAGGGCCAAGACCAGTGGTGGGTGGGGGAGGGGTACAGGGATTGGAAAGATGGTACTGCACGTTAGGCTCCTCACTCCTTTCAAAAAGGAAATATTAAATTTGGCCAGAGAAGATCACAACTGCTCATGTGGGGATGGGAGAAGAGCTGAATGTGCAAGCAATGGGGTCATTGCTGTGACCAATAAGCTTCATTGCGCTAATCTGTTCTCCAATTAACAGTGACACTAACTTATTCTTGATCTGCATGAGTGTTTTCTCCCACTTACACTAATGATGCAGTATATTCTTTCTGGGCAATACTGCCAGGCCTCACCAGAAGGGTCTGGGCATTGAAACCTCCCCAAGGAAGCCTGTGGTCTGTTCTGTTATAGCTCTGGCCAAAGTGTGAGCAGCAGTACAATGCAGCATAAATCTCTGTTCTGTGACCGGTGACCACTTTGTGGAGTGCCTCACTCTGTCTGTAGGAATATCCCTGACTGCCCAGTCACTTTCCATTTGAATAAAGATCTTTGTTCCCATGAAACATTTCTGACCTGGGCCTGCTACAACGTTCAAATGAAACATAATACAAGCTCAATTAATCTCATTTTCCACTTAAGTACTTTACAGCATCTGGAACTCAATATTAAATTCCACAACTTCAGAGCCTGACCACATATTGCCTGTCCTCCATTTTTGTTTTAAATTCTCTACCCGCCCCATGATCTTGATTTGTTTGTATTCTGTTTACTTTGCTGTCAGCATGGAGGATCCATTTTCTCCCTTTCAGAACTCAACTTACACCCATTTTACATTGCTATCTATATTTCACCAGAATTAATAATCCTTTGCCTTTTGCACTGGGCCTCCATACTATCTGTTTCCCTCACCCCTCCTCCATCTGTCAACATTATAAGCACCACCTTTTTCCTCCCCCTTTCAGTTCTGAAGAAGAGTCAGACTGGACTGAAATTGTTAACCCTGTTTCTCCCATCACAGATGCTGCCCTTGTCTTCCCAGGTGGTGAAGATCACATGTTTGGAAGGTGCTGTTAGAGTAACCTCAATGAGTTACTGCCATGCAACTTATAGACAGTTGCATTGCTGCTCAATGGCATTGTTGGTGAAGGGAGTGAATATTAAACATCTCGGTGGAACCTTCTTTCAGGGGTGGCATGGTGGCACAATGGTTAGCACTGCTGCTCCAGGGTTCCAGGTTTGATTCCAGCCTCGGGTGACTGTCTGTGTGGAGTTTGCACATTCTCCCTGTGTCTGCTTCGATTTCGTCCGGGTGCTCCGGTTTCCTCTCACAGTCTAAAGATGTGTAGGTCAGGTGAATTGGCCATACTAAATTGCCCATAGTGTTAGGTGCATTAGTCAGAGGGAAATGGGTCTCGGTAGGTTACTCTTTGGAGGGTCGGTGTGGACTTGTTGGGCCAAAGGGCCTATTTCCACACTGTATGGAATCTAATCATGACATGCTGATCTAGCATTCTGCTGTGTCTTGGATGGTGTCAAGCCTCTTGAGTGTTTTTGGAGCTATTGTCATCTAGATAAGTGCACAATATTCACTAACAGTCATGACAGGCTTTAGAGAGATAGGAGGTGTGTTACCTACCACAGAATTCCTAGCCCCTATACTGCTGCTGTAGCCATAGTATTTATATGGTTGCTCCAGGCCGGTTCTGGTCAAAGGTAACCCAGGATGGGCATAGTAATGCCATTGAAATGTTCAGGTTCTGAATGTTGGTGAATATGTTAAAGGTATGGTATACATCATATGAAATGACACAAGTTAACATATGATATAATAGTTGCAACAATGTTAATCATTATGTACAAAGTGATCGCTGGAATCCTGTTATTCTTCAATAAATAACATTTTATTTAGATTACCAATCATTGTCAAAGTGCTTGGTAGGTTTGTGTTAAGCATTGATAACACAACATAGTGGCAGCCATATGGAATACAGAGTTAGCAATTCACATTTGAAAAGGAACTAATACTATACATGGCACTAGTCAGATGACACCTGCAATCCTGTGAATACTTGTGAATATTTTGTGCCCTTTATCAAAGGAGAAATATACTAGCACTGGAGACAGTTCAGAGAAGGTTTACAAGGTTGATGCCAGATTTGGAGCAAAAACAGACAAAACAAATAACAGAGGATGCACCAGTAATATTTCAATGCTTAACCAATAAAGTAATTGACAGACAGCAATTGTGTCATTTACATCAATAGTTTGGATGTTTTTGGCCAAACCTGGGAGGAACATTTACACCAGGGAGGAACATTTACACCATTCAGCAGAATGTTTAATCAGCTATGAAAAGTCACTTTGGTTATACATTTGCCTAAAAACATAAGTTGCTAGAAAAACTCAGCAGGTCAGGCAGCATCAGTGTAGAAAAAGCAGAGTTAAAATTTGGAGTCCAGTGACCTTTCTTCAGAAATGCCAACTATGCTTTCTCTCCCCAAATGCTGACAGACCTGTTGAGTTTTTCTAGCAACTTATGTTTTTAGGCAAATGAATAACCAAAGTGACTTTTCATAGCTGATCAAACATTCTGCTGAATGGTGTAAATGTTCTTCCCAGGTTTGGCCAAAAACATCCAAACTATTGATGTAAATGACACAATTATGCTGTCTGTCAATTACTTTATTGGTTAAGCATTGAAATATTACTGGTGCATCCGCTGTTATTTGTTTTGTTACAGTTTTGGAGGGAATGTTTTATGTTGAGATGCTGAGTAGGCTGAGCTGTAAACATTCTAATTTACAGCAATGAGATGCAATCTTATTGAAACATAAATGGTTCTTAAAAGACTTGATGGTGTAGGTGCAGACAGGTTGCTCCCCTTGTGGGACTGTCTACGACTGTTGTATATTATAATTGGTGTATGTAATGTTGGAATAATATCCTTTTAAGAGGTAAGTCACATGAGAACTGGTGAGTCACACTAGTGAGTAATCAGACAGATTGTAAACTTGTTCAGATTTGTATTCAGCTTTAATAGAGTGCATAGCTATGAAATTAAACCTCCCTGTTAGGCTACAACAAATAACGAGTTTGTATGTTTGTTTAGTTCTGACTTCAGCCTAGTAACTGTTCAGTATTGAGTAAGGACCAGAGGGCATAATCTCAGAATAAATGTAAAACAGAGATGAGGACAAATTTCTTCTCTCAACCATTAGTGAATTTGAGGAATTCCTCACTGCAGAAGGCTTTTGAGGCTGGGTTGTCAAATATATTCAAGGCAGAGATCAATAGATTTTTTCAATCAGTCAATGAATCAACAGTTATCAGAAAAAGGCAGGAAAAGGGAGTTGAGGATTGTTAGATGCACCATGATCGCATTGAATGGGGGAAGTAGAACTGATAAGCTGAATGGCCTATCATTAAAAGTCATCTCAACACTAATTCTGCAACATACTAACAATAATTATGTTGACGTTATTATAACTCAGTTACATCGTAAACATTGTTGCATAGCACACAATCTCTATACTATGTGCTCTCAACAAAATGTTTGCAATGACATTCTTTTCCAGACACATAAACAATTCTTAAATAATGCAGTTGGGGAGTTGAGCTCCATTGAAATAATCATAACTTCTTGTCCTGAAATTTTGCTGAGAAAATCAAAGGATAACAGTTTTTTTCCATATTATTGCAAATGGAATAATGCAGAGAAAATAGTTACTTTTTCTTTTTTAACGGTTAAATATTTTTGTTGATAGACAGTCAATTTCTTTGAAAAAAGACTGATGTGCTATTCAATCCCTATCTCATCATTTTGTGGTAAAATAACCCCCACACTGATGTTATTCGTACCAACCGTAAAGTTGAATGGTTTTGAATAATTGGGCATGGCTGAAGATTAGCACTTTTGTCAGTATATCTTCCAAATTTTCAAAGACTCTTGTGTCCATTCAAATTTTCTGCTTTTCATCCACAAGTTTGTTAAGGGAACAACAACAGTGCTGAAGGTTGTTACAAACATGTGATAAATCCATAAGTGCTAATACAATGTTAAATTTCATGTTTTGGACATGGGAAAATTTAAAAGACCCAACACTTTGGCTTCACTCGATGCTATTTAGGCTCGTACCACAGTATGCTCCAAAGATGTCATGTTTGCCTTGGCAAAGTTTTAGCCAAATGTATAACCAAAGTTACCTTTCATAGCTGATTAAATATTCTGTTGAATGGTGTAAATGTTCCTCCCAGGTTTGGCCAAAAGCATCTAAATTATTGATGTAAATGACACAATTATGCTGTCTGTCAATTACTTCATTGATTAAACATTGAAATATATAGTGCATTTATCATTCCAAATGGCATGATCTTGCATTGATTAATTATGTACAATGTACTGTACAAATGTTACAAAGCAGGAGTACCTTCAGCTCTCTCAGTTAAAGAAACTTGCTAGTACTTCTTTAGAAAGTTGCTTTTTGTGATAAACCAAATGAGTCCACTTTCTTTGATACAATCTTCCAGTCTCAGAATAAAATATATGACCACTTTTTTTATTACATTGGCTTTGCAATAATCAATGCTGAATATTTGTGAGCCACCCATAACAATACATCAGCTATTTTGACTCAGTTCTATAATATAATTGTCCAAATGAACTTAATTTCTTCCCTCACCTGAGCTAATCTCTTGGAATTGAATCTGTAGGGGTGTGGCTTTATAGGTAATGCATCCCCCATATTAACATAAAGAACATCATTTTCATTATCTATTCCACAAATTGATTTATTATTCTGCATAAGCCTTTATAAGTCATCTAAATAATTTCCTAGAAGACATGACATGATACTATTTAAACTTTAAGTGCCTCTGAGTTTTCCAAACTGATTGTTGGAAAATTAACTTTTAAGCTTTTCATCTTGAATTCACTTTCCCATTGTTTTGAGGTTTCTAGTTCACTTCCTACTACCTTTACATCATTAGTATACTGTTCTTCCAACTACCGTCCCGATAGTAATATCTTGTCAGCATGTTAGCTTGTCACATTTGCTGATTCTTTTTCCTCACTACATTATTTACATTACTGAGATTCTTCCTGATTTGATAAGGTCCAATGAACCTTGCTTTTAATGGTTTCTCAGAGACAGATAACTACACTAACATCTTGTCAGGTGCAACAACATTTCAAAATTTGGTCTTTTTGTCTGTTCAAGTTTTCCGTAGTTGTTCAGCCTCCTTCAAACATTTCTCATCCAATCCACAGGCATTAGTTATTTTCTTTTGGAGATTTGAGACATGGATTTGGACCATTATTTCTGAGCTTTGCTTATTACCTTTAATAATACAAGTGGACTTCTTACTAAAAGTTATATATTATTTTCAAAGGACTAAATACTGTAGACTCGTTAGTACCATCTCTAGTGGCAAATAGTAACAAAGGAATTCATCAAATGTTCATTTGGAAAAATGACTACCAACGAAGATGACTAAGATCTGAAGGACATTATTCTAACCTGGATTTGTAGCAGATAGAGAGCAAACCAACAAGAGAGAAAAACTCAGACAAGAGATCTTTGTTAAACCATCCTTTGCCATCATATTTATACAAGAACAGCTCCAGTTCCAAATCCTTCTATGGATGGGACTCCATGTGCAGTCCCATCCATAGAAGGACTGGTAGCTGTGGCAATTTATTTTTTTAATTCTAAACACCTCAGTCTCTCTCTTATCTAGAACAGCAGGCTGCACTTGCTTCAATATTGGAAAATCTAAGGACTAACAAGTTTCTGGAGCTATCTCGCCACCTTTAATTCGAGGTCGGTGCGCACTCTAGCCATTTATTGGCCATTCTTTCAGATATTGCAGTTCATGCCTTTTCCATGTAGGGTTTAGGCCTGGAAATTATCCTGCTGTCAGGGTTCCATTCCAGAGAAAATGATCCAGCCTATAATTTTAAGCCTGTAGTGAGTTTTTTCTGCCTGCAAGCTTCTGACTCAGAGGCAGAAGCATCACCAACCAAGCCAAGCTGACATTTGTAGAAAATGTGCTGCATCTGATAAAGAATGTCTTTGCTTTTTATTGTCAAATATATGTGAAATTTCTAGGATAATTACATAGTTCCCGCTGTAGGAAATTGGTGGTGCTGGCTCATATTCAAATATCTATCACACATTTGATAACTGAGTCTTCAGTCATTGCGGCAAACAAAAGGTCTCAGTTGCTAATTGTTGTATTATCATTTTGCTATTTTAGTATGGTACAAGCACCAGCATTGTAATATAATTCTTTTGATGTCAGCCGGTATTGTAATAGGATGACCTGTGAGAAGTTTTAATTTTAACTCCTCCTTCTCCCCAACTCCCTCACCCGCCTGACAGAAAGCAGGAAGCGGGCAGTTAAATCCTGATGGCCTTGGCTGATTGCAATGTTAAATTGCAGATTGCATGAATTTCCACTCCAAGCCATCAGAGTCTTATTTAAGTTTGCAGATTGCTCTCTGGTGGTGTCACTGAGAATTCTTTTGCACTTTTAACCTGAGCAATCTTGGTTTCCCCAACAAACCAAACGCGCCAGGAACATCAGTCAGGACCAGACGAGGCTCACAAAGTAAGTTTTTAATGTTTTTTAGTAACCATATGGTCTGGAGGAACATTATAATTGAATTTTCTACAGTCCTACTGCTGTTGTAGAATGCTAGTAAACCCAATTTAACACATGCCTTAGAAACTGCAAATCCTTCTCAATGCATTCTTTTCATATTAATTCCTTTGCCCATCACATTGAAAGCATGCTTTCACATACCTTGTTTTATTGCTATACAATTGCAGTCATTTGTAAAGATACAAAAACAGATTTAGCCTTTCAGATTGATAACCTTTCTTCAAAGCAGGAGAAATTTGAAAACAAGAATAAGTAGTTTAATTTGAGACTTTGCTAAACACAAACCAGTGGAACCAGTGAGCATGGGAATTTGGGTGAGGTAAGTGCCAGAATGGAGAGTTTAGGCTGATTGCAGGTTTATGGAGGGTAGGTAGATTGTGGGAGGTTAGTCAACACCATGTTGGGATGATGAATCTAAAGATAGAAAAGACACTGATAAGAGTTTCTCAGGAGCAGGTAGGTGAGGCTGGTTTAGTTTGGGATTATGTTCACCATGAACTAGTTAGACTGTAGGGTCTGTTTCCCTGCAGTATGACTCTATGACTCTGACTCGGTGTGTAGAATTGAGACAGAGATATGGATGTGGGTTGAAGGCTCATCTTGCAGTCAGATATAACAACAAGTTTCAGCTTCATACAATGGCCAGCAAGAAGAACAGGGTTGGTGGCTAGGAATGTAACTTCATTTTAAGAGCTGAAATTCTGGTTTAAATAGGTGGGCTATTGAAATTACTTGCATAAAGTTGGTGGGCTGCTCATCAGTAATATTGACATAAGGTCCATCAATTAAAATAATTAATGTAACTTTTCTGAAGAGAAGTGAATTAATGTATATGTAGATTAATGTATGAGGTAAGCTTTGGTGTGATTGTGACCGCAGTAGTTATGTGTTAGTACAATGCCAGAAGGTTGACAGAAAGCAGGCAGCTCTACAGCCTCACTATTGTGTATAGATTGGAAATATAGTTTGTGTAAATGTAATCAAGAAATCTGGCCTGAACTTGAATAAAGAAAACACACTCCTTCATTTTCTCCTTCATCCAAAGATCAGTGCCAAGCACTATATATAGCATGGGGCACCGCAAAATGCCTCATTCTGGTCAACTTCATGGTGTGTCTTCCATGCAAGCACTGAAACCACACCTTGGACATTTCAATGATTTGCTCATGTTTCACCTGGTAGCCATTTGTCCCTTGCTGTTGCATTCCTGCACCTCATCAATGAGATTCTTCACAGGTATTATGAGCCCAATTTGAGAGAAAGTTGTTTTGCTTTTTAAAAGTAAGCGCTTAAATCTGCTTCCTGGAACACAAAAACTTGGATGGTTGGGCACTGGAGTAGGAAGCAGTCATGAAAACTCAGGAAGCTGCTAATGGACATCTCCTTGTTGTTGCATACCAGCTGCCCATTGATAGAAGAACATTTCTTGTGGAATATAAATACTCCTGGTGTTTATGGGGGTGCTTGGCTCAGCTTATCTGTGTAATCAACGACACTCCACATTTGAGGAAATCCAACCAGAGAAGCAAATTTAGATGCCCATTTATTTCGGGTATTTGCAGGGAAATTCATTGCAACTCTGAGCCCTAGCAAACATCATCTGCTTTTACATGCAGTGGACTTGAAACTCTTGCTATGTCTTCTGTAGTATCCTGGAACAAAAGCATTCAGGGCTGAGGTAACTTTCACAGTGACTAGTAATACATGCATTCCAGGTGCAGTAGGAAGCAGGTCTTCTTCTAGGAGGCTGCTGATGTCTATTGTCAACTTAACTGGCAATCTCAACATGCATAAATACTGCACTTTCAAGAGACCAAGGAAGTAGAACTTTGTCGTGTACATCCTGTACACAGGCAGTGCCTTGTATAGCATTACACCACTCCTGTGCACCTCCTTATCCTACATTAGCACAAGTGGCAGGTGATTGTCTTCCTCTGTTGATGAGGAGTCTAATGTATACAACATACTTTTCATCCTACTTAGTTTGAAAAGCTCCAGAGTTTTGAAACAGTTATAGTGAAACAAGAATTCTCTGCCAAAGACTTGTCAGAGGGAACCAAGTTGTGATAAGCGAACTTTTGTTTATCTGGGACACTGACAACTTTAACTATCCACACGAATTGCAGCTTACTCTTGCCTTTGTTCCTCTGGAGACATTCAGAAACCATGGGAAACCCATCCTGGTTATGTTACATTTTACGGCCAATGAAATTGAATGTAAAAAGACCTAATTGATGTTTCAGAAGGATTTTAATTAGAAGTGATAACTACCCGCTTACCAAGACTAATCAAGGTTTTGACTGCAGTGAGAAGGTTACTGATACTATCCATTAAAACCTTAAAGTGTATAGGTTTGAGCAGTGTTGCAGTGATCTTTTGTAAGATTAAAAGAATTTAACAGCTGGAACTATTTTTTAAAAATATCTTGCATTTGCTCCTTTTAATTTACTGTCTAGCTCCACATTTTCAAATGTGATCCAAGTAGATTAGATTACATTGTGGAAACAGGCCCTTCGGCCCAACAAGTCCACACCGACCCGCCGAAGCGAAACCCTCCCATACCCCTACATTTACCCCTTACCTAACACTATGGGCAATTTAGTATGGCCAATTCACCTGAACCTGCACATCTTTGTGACTGTGGGAGGAAACCGGAGCACCCGGAGGAAACCCACGCAGACACGGGGAGAACGTGCAAACTCCACACAGTCAGTCGCCTGAGGCGGGAATTGAACCCGGGTCTCTGGCGCTGTGAGGCAGCAGTGCTAACCACTGTGCCACCGTGCCGCCCACAAGTACTGCCAATTAAAATTTCACAGAATGTAATTGGTGCGCTGTCCAAAATAATTGCCAGGATTGTTATTCTTCTAAATTTCTGTAAAACAGAAATCCAAATTTTTTATAATAAGTGGACCAGAACCAACATTAGAAAAAGGTGCTTTAGTTTATTTAACTGGAGCAAAGTATTTACATGTGATAAATTAATACTCTTCTGTTTTTATCATTTGACTCTTAAAGTTATGCATCAGAGAAAGATCAGTGGAACATATAATTCAATGCTAAATTGCATGAATTTGTTTTAGTGTTAATTTATTAAACACATGCACAATAAATTGGGCTCATACCTCATGTTGGACACTATTAGAGTCAATCATAGGTTAGCAATTTGCGCAGCAGCACCACTGGGGAGATAGTGGCAATTGTCAGAATGACACCGACATTCATTCGTCGAGTCAGAGTCACATAGCATGGAAAAAAGACTTTCAGTCCAACTCGTCCATGCTGACCAGGTTTCCCAAACTAAACAAGTCCCATTTGCCTGTGTTTGGGCTATATCTCCATTTCCTATTCATGTATCTGTCCAAATGTCTTTTAAATGTTGTAACTGTGCCTCTACCACTTCCTCTGCCATTTCATTCCAAACACGCACCACACTGTGTATGAAAAGGTTCCCCTCTCACTTTAAACCTGTGCCCTCTAGTTTTGAATTCCCCTACCCTACAGAAAAGAGCTTTGCTATTCATCTTTTCTTGGAAGTACTTCAAAGTCCCCTCGGCCAGGTGTGACGTCCCCTCAGCCTGGCAATCTCCCAGTGGCCTAGCATGGCAGTCTCTCAGCCTGGTGTGGTGGTCCTCTGGTGGTACGTGGCAGTCTCAACTTGGCATGGCCTCAGCATGGAATTCTAGTCTCGAGATGATTCTAGAGTGATCTGCCCGCCCCGTGAAGCCTGGCGCAGTCTGGAGTCAAAGGCCCAATCCAGACTGAAAGCTAGGGGCCAGCATGGACAGGCTTAGAAGACCATTGTTCTGAATTATTTTTGTTCCATTTCATAATTTATTCCTAAAATTTGCAATGCTGGACTTCTTATTTCTCTATTTTTCTAAGAGGTATAACTGAAGAAGCTGTAGCTAGGGACCTTTGTACCTATAAGTAGCGACCTGTACACGTTTCACATACTCATTTGAGTACATGTGACAATAAAGCTAATGCTAATTCTAATCTATTGCCTTCCATGATTTTATAAATCTCTAAGGTCACCCCCTCAACCTCCTACACTCCAAAGGACAAAAGGCCCACCCTATCCAGTCTCTCCTTATAACACAAACCCTCCTGTCTCGGTAACATCCTTTTAAATCTTTCCTGCATTCTTTCCAATTTAATAACATCCTTTCTATAGCAGGGTGACCAGACTGTATGCAGTGTCCTGTACAGCCACAACATGACATCCCAACTCCTATGCTTAGTGATCTGACCAATGAAGGCGAGCATTCCAAACACCTTCTTTACCACCTTGTTCACATGTCCATGTACTTGAACCCCCAGGTCTCTCTGTTTCACAAAACTTCCCAAAGCCCTACCATTAACAATGCTAGTAGTGCTACCCTGGTTAGCCTTCCAAATTGCAATATCTCACATTTATCCAAATTAATCTCCATCTGCTACTCTTTGGCCCATTGGCCCAAGTGATCAAGGTCCCATTGTACCCTTCGATAAACTCCTTCTCTGACCAAGTAAAACACCAATTATGGCGTCATCTGCAAACTTACTAACCATGATTCCTAAATTCTCATCCAAATCATTTATATAAATGACAAACAACAGTGAATGCAGCACCGATCCTTCTGCATCTTGGAATGTTTATCAATCATACTTGATTGTCTTTAACTATGGGCCAGATTTTATACGCATGCTGTTCTTTTTTTTAAAGCAGGGAGCAGGAGTGAGGGGAGCTTATAAAATGTGCCAGGTGACTAACCCACAGCCTTCACACCCACTCCTGACCTGGCCATGTAATATGGTAAGTGGGTGTGAGCCAAAAATGGCTGCAGGTCAACTCTGCTCTGGAATGATAGAATCATATGCAAAAACCAAAAGGGATCATGCAGGTTAGTACTTGATACACTGACAGCAGTTATTGATTCTTTCATTCTGCACAGTCTAGTGTACCATTGACATTTAAACCACCACAGCAAACCAAAGGGTGGCTTTTGAGAGATGAGGGCTATCCTTCAACAAGATTCATGTCTCCAGGGGCTAAAGCCCATATATACATAATATAGTATTTAATGGACCATGGCAGTTTTGTTTGACAGCTGGAGAGCCGATGAGCTGACATTGCTACTCTTAGGAAAAGGTACTCTCATGGTCTCACACCTCCGTTGGTCAAAATAAAGTTGAAATTTGTAAAGTGCAGCAGTGTTGTCAAATGTACAGTTATGACACTATTTAGTTCAATATCAGAAAATTGTTAGTAGTTCTCTTCAGTTAACAAACAAAATGTTCTCAAGTAAAGATGCAAAAATTATTAACTAATGTCTAGACAATTCTACTCTTCTTGGAAGCTAACACAGACAACCTCACACATGAAAACCATAAAACTGTACGGAATGTTATCTTAAAAGTACTTTGGCCAAGTGGTTGGTTAACTCCAGAGAGAAGGGTTATTCACAGATTAATTATAAATTATTATTTGAGACAAAGTCATTTTGCATACACAAACTGTTGGCACTGGTCTTTCTGGACCAGTTGCGCTGGCTAACCTTTTTCTGTGGACCATAAGACCATCAGATGTAGGAGTAGAATTAGGCCATTTGGCCTATAGAGTTTGTTCCACCATTTGATCATTGCTGATGTTTTCCAAACCATTCTCGTGCCTTCACCCCATAATGTTTGATCCCCTTACTGTCAAGCACTAATCTATCTGTCTTAACTCAACTTAATAACATGGCCTCTACAGCCTTCTGGGGCAACGAGTTCCACAGATTCACCACACTCTGGCTGAAGAAATTTCTGCTCACTTAGGTTCTAAAGGGTCAGCCCTTGACTGTGAAGCTGTACCTAGTTTCCTAGTCTCTCCTACAAGTGGAAGCATCTTCTCTACATCCATCTATCCAGTCCTCTCAGTTTTAATCAGATGCTCTCCCATCCTTTTAAACTTCACCAAGTACAGATCCAGAATCCTCAAATGATAAGCTCTTCATACCCAGGATCATTCTTGTGAATGTTCTCTGGATGCCTTCCATGGCCACACATCCTTCCTTAGATAATGCATCCAAAACTGCACACAACTTTCCAAAAATAGTCTGACCAGAGCCTTGTACAGCCTTAGCAGTACATCCCTGCTTTTATCATCTTGCTGTCTCAAAGTGAATGCTAACATTGCATTTACCTTCCTAACCGCCAACTGAATCTGCACATTAACCTTAACAGAATCCTAAACAAGGACTCCTACTTTGCACTTCAGGCATTTGAAGCTTTTTCCATTTAGAAAATATTCTATGCTTCTATTCTTCCTACCACAGAGCATAACCTCATACTTTCTCACATTATATTCCATCTGCCACTTCTTTGGCCACTCTTCTAGCCTGTCCAATTCCTTCTGCAGCCTCCCCACTTTCTCAACACTGTCTGCCCCTCCATCTTTATGTCATCTGCAAACTTAGCAACAATGGCCTCAGTTCCTTTGTCAAAAATGTTAATGAATAACGTGAATAGTTGCGGCCCATGGAACTCTTTTAGTCACTGGCTTCATTCCTAAAAAAGATCCATTTGTCTCCAGTTTGGAACTTCTGTTAGTCAGCCAATCCTCTATCTATACCAGTACCTTGATCCTAACACGATCTTACTTAGCAGCTTCCTGTGTAGTCCTTTGTGAAAGATCTTCTGGAAATCCAAACAGACCACATCCACTGGTTCTCCTTTGTCAAACTTGCTCATTACATCACCAAAGAATTCTAAGTGATTTGTTAGGCATGACCGCCTCTTCTTGAAGCCATTCTGACTCAGCCCTATTTTACCATGCACATCCAAATACTCCATAATGTCATCCACCCTAAGGGATTCTAAAATCTTACCAATGACCAAGGTCAGGCTA
The DNA here is from genome assembly GCF_004010195.1 of Chiloscyllium plagiosum. Lineage (NCBI taxonomy): Eukaryota > Metazoa > Chordata > Chondrichthyes > Orectolobiformes > Hemiscylliidae > Chiloscyllium > Chiloscyllium plagiosum. The sequence goes on along the minus strand of NC_057715.1, from coordinate 63,451,562 downwards.
ACCAGCCTAAAGTTTACCACCTTCTGCCTCCCTCCCTTCTTAAACCGGGATGTTACCCATTGTCCATTTTCCAGTCTGGAACCCTCTCTGATTCTAGTGATTCCTGAAACATCAGCACCAATGTCAGCATAATCTCCTCAGCTATGTCATCTAAAACTCTGGAGTGTAGTCTATCTGCTCTGGGTGATTTATCCACCTTGAGACCTTTCAGCTTCCCAGCACCTTCTTTTTAGTGATGGCTACTACAATCATCTCTGCTCCCTGACTCTCCTGAAATTCTGGTATACTACTCACGTCTTGCACAGTGAAGACTGATGCAAAGTATCTTTTCAGTTCCTTCGCTATTTCTTTGTTCCCCATTACTGCTTCTCCAGCCTCATTTCCCAGTTGTCCAATCTCTACTCTCAGCTCTCTCTTACCTTCTATTTACTAAAAAAAGCTCTTGCAGTCTTGTTTTACATTACTAGTTAGCTTACCCTTATATTTGATCTTTTAGCCCCTTATTGCTTTTTATAGTTATACTCCGCTGTCTTTAAAGGCTTCCCAATCTTTTTGCTTCTTGCTAATCTTCACCACATTGTATGCTTTTTCTTTTGCTTTTATGCTGTCCCTGACTTCCCTTGTCAGCCATGGTTGCCTCATCCTCCCCTTATTATGTTTCTTCTTCCTTGGGATGAATTTCTATTGTTGTTTCTCAAATTACCCTCAGAAATTCCTGCCATTGTAGCTCCGCTGTCTTCCCTTCCAATCACCTCTGGCCAGCTCCTCCCTCATGTTTTTGCAGTTATCTTTACTCAATTGTAACATTGTTATGTCTGATTCCAGCTTCTCTTTCTTAAACTGTATGGTGAATTCCATCATATCATGGTCACTGTCCCCAAGGGGGTCTTCCACGTTAAGCTCCCTAATCAAGTATCCCTTATTATGCATCACCAAATCCAGAGTTGCCTGGTGGGGTCTACCACAAGCTGCTCCAAAAGAAAAAACATCTTGTAGACATTCCACAAATTCCTTTTCTTGGGATCTGCTACCAACCTGACTTTCCCAGTCCATCTCCATATTGAAATCTCCCATAATTATTGTAATAGTGTTTTTATGCCCTGCCTTTGACATTTATTGATTTATTTTCTGCCCCTCATCCTCATTACTGCTTTGAGGCCTGTACATAACTCCCATCAGGGCCTTTTCTTCCCTTGACAGTTCTCAATTCAATCCACATAGACTTGGCTCCTTCCAACCTTATACTGCTTCTTGCCGAAGATTTAATTTCCTTTCTTACTAACAAGGCAACCTTGCCCCCTCTGCCTGTCCTTTCAACAGAATGTGTATCCTTGGATATTTAGTTTTCAGCCCTGATTTTCTTGCAGTAATATCTCTGTGAGACAGTGAGATAAATTTTGAATCCTCTTTATGAACCTTCAAAGAATAATGAAGAGGCCTTCATGATAGGAGAAAGAAAGAGAGATGGGTATGGTGTCAGAGATAGTGTAAGGTGGATTACAGAAGGTCACTGACCTTCTTTCTGCAGCCCCCATCCTCTGCACCCTTGAGGAGGCAATCTCTGGCAGCAATCTCTGACTAGGTGTGGTCATGCAGTTTCCTCTGATGGTGCTCTGGGAAGAAGATGGCCCTTCTCTACACTCTTGACCAGAGTCACCAGGTTTTTGTTGGAGAACGCAGTGCCAACTTCCCCTTCTCAGCCATCTCTCCTCAGGCCCCAATAATGAGCAGGACTGCTGGCAGATGCATTCAAAAACGGTATGGACTCAAGGGATGCTTGTGGGGAGGGAGAGGGGAAATATCTGGTGACCGTTGAGTTGATCCAGGAATGGCATGTGCTAAGATGGGGTGGAAATTAGACATGCAATATTCCATAGGGTGGCAATGGCAATTAATGTGGTGAGTTTGGAAAGATATGGATAACTCACCCAGCCGCCCAGAGTGAGTCGCTCCACCAAATCAGAAGCGACTTTCAATTAGATAAAAAAAAAGATTCAGCCTGAGCTTCTTGTGTGTTGTTGGAACTGCAGTCTTCCAGGTAACTGGGAGTATTTCTTCATGCTGCTGACTTGTGACTTGTAAATAGTGGATAAGCTCTGGGGAGTCAGGAGGTGAATTACTTGCTGAAGGATCGCTAGTGTCTGAATTGCTCTTGTTATCATAATATTTTTATGGCTGGTCCAATTCAAAGGGCATTTTCTCACTGGAGATGGTCATTACCTTGTATTTGTGTGTTGTAAATATTACATGACAGTTGTCAGCTCAGACTTGATATTGTCCAGGTCTTGCTGCTTTTGAACATGGACTAATGGTACAGTTGGCGGGAAGTGGAATTTGAAGCTACATTCACTGACCTTTGCCACAAGTATGAGGTTCTTGCAAAACTTTATCTGGTCCTTGGAGCTTGACTCCTGACATTAATCTCCACAGTTATTAGCTCCTTTTAAGTATGCCAACAGGGATGCAAATAGAAAACATCTCTTCAACTAGTCTTGTCCTCCACCACAATCTTCAGGGCAGTATCCAAAACTTTTGGGGTCCATGCCATCGCACATTGTTCCATTCTTCACTCTTTCCCAGTTTATACTCATTTCCTGCATAAGTGCCAGCACTTCTTCTAATTCCAATGCACCTCCCATTTCAAAAGGTGTGGACCAGCTTTAAGCATTCCAACTCACATTAACTGGTACTAGTAAGTCACCTTTTTAGTTTCCTTGCTCATGCGTGCAGCCAATGAACAGCACAGTTAGCGCTAGCTGCACACAGTAATATTCAAATGAGCATGCAGTAGGCAGTTGGTGTGCACATTGCATTACATTGAATGGATCTGGATTAGTCGTGCATCATGATCCCAGTACATATTTTTGGGGGCTATCCAGCTGAACCTCCTTTATATCATTTTTTTTTAAAAATGTTTTAATTGTATAGCATAAAGGTGAGGTATTCACATCCACTTATTTTATATTTATAAAATTATGGAATTTGTGCAAAAAAGAGAGATTGTCTTCACATTTGATCATATGATGATGTAAAGATTTTGCAATCAAAATAAATTCATACTGTCTGTCACTGCACATCACTTCATTCATAATTTGTAATTTTTCATGGAAATTAATTTGTTTTTTTAAGGTATGTACAATGTAAGACAATGATCAAATGTTGCAAACTTTGATAAAAGCAACAGAATGCAATGGCCCTTCTCCACACTCTTGACCAGAGTCTCCAGGTTTTTGTTGGAGAATGCAGTGCAAATACATGAAAATACATCTGGACGTGGAAATTCTCATTGCAAGTTGTTGTTAATTTAAAACTGCAAAAATGTTGCATTTTGAAAGAGTTAAGCAGATTTAGCTTATTTTACAAGAACAAAAAATACTGGAAACACATGGTAAAAATACAGGGAAGCGTGTACTGGTTATAATCTCCCATCTCACATTATCTCCAACATAGGTTCACAAGCAGAATGTTAGCTATTTATATTTACTGACATGTATTTCCAACATTTGTTTTAGATTTCCAGAATTTGAATTTTAAAAAAATATATTATTTGTAAGTAGGTTTATTTGTAAGATAAAGAATCCTTGCGCCAGTTCTGAAATAGAAGAAAAAAATGTTTTCTGGTCTAATGTAGCAATGGTATTAAATAAAACGATTTGCTTGGCTGGCTACATTTTAAATTGACACCCCATTTCCAAGTACAAGATGCAGCCTTTATCCACTTTTACTTCTCTCTGCTTCCCAAAGGCTTTCTGTGCTTTGCATAGTAATTAGCTCCTTTTATTATCACTGATGTGCTGCTCCTGGCTGTTTCCTCAGCTGTCATTGTGTTCCTTTCATCTGCTGATGTTGAAATCTCTTTATAAAAGTGGTGGTAAGGGACTGTGATACTTATTCTGATCTACTGTGTGACAGAAATAGCGGTGAGGGGCAAGAAATCAAAGGACTAAAGGAAATCATACCCACCATTTTTGGAATGAGGACAAAACTTGTCAGCACTGCCTTGATGGTACAGTTAAACAGTGAGGTGAGATTGTTCATCCAGTTTTTAATGAGAATAATTCTGTAAGCAAATAATTGATATAATTTTCAAAAATAAACACAGAATTGAAAGACTATTTGTTGAATTAAATTGCATTTAATCTGTCGAACAAATTTCAAACACAGCCCTCTGATTGCTATTAAAAAAATTTGACCACAACCCATCTGAACTCAATTCATAGGATTATGCATATTTTGAATCCTTAGCAGTGCAAAATTAATGAAAATTGAATTCAACAAATCTTTATGTTGCTTGTGAATGTAACTTACAATACTTTACATTACCTTTTAAAGCTGGATGTCGTCATAGCATCAGAGACAGTGTAAATACATACATTTGTTGCTATTGCTACAAAAAAAAATTAAAGGGAACTGGAAGCAGTAGTTGCATCATATAGAACAGACAGGTAGCCCAATTTCTGTAGTAAAACGTTGAACAGGTAACCCAGTATCGGCAGTAATTTGTGCTACCATCTGTGGATAGCTTTATAGCTTCTTGGCTGGCATGAGGTTTAATGGACAGTTTCCAACTCAAAGCACAGGAACAACAGCAGATTCACCCGGCTGCTCAAAGTCTTACCTCACTTAGGGTATCATTAATGATAATGAAGGCAAAGTCTGTGCCATCTTTACAATTGAAGATTCAAATTTGCAGTTGGAAATGCAAATAGTGGATTTTAATGAAAAAAAGTGCAATAAAAGTTTCCAGTTAATATTAGTCATTATAAACCCATTAAAATTGCACCAATTTACTAACCAAACAGCAAGTTGGAACATGTGAGTCTCTGGCTTAAGTACCATTGCAATCCTTGTGTAGCTATTTTTCCTGGTATCTGATCTCATCTCTTTCTGTCTTTCTCTTCACTCCTGCTTCTTCCTAATATTTTTGCCTTTGCCTAACGTTCTCTCTTTTTCTTCCCTTTCCTTTTGGATGGAAAGTTTTAAATGGGATATTACAGGTAGCAGTATATAATGTCCTCTGGTGAGAAACTAAGCCCCCATTGGCTGTATATGCACAAAGCTTCAGCGGTTGACACCTGCAGCAATCCATTTCCTTCTCCTTTCCATCTCCAATCACTAAATTTCACAGCAATGTTTCACTTTCATCATCTATCCCAAGCTTCACCTCCCCATTCTCTCTTCACTTCCTATCAACCTTCAATTCAACACTACCCTTACCTCATCTCTTCCACTTTGTATTCATCATTTGTATTCTTAATTTGCCTTCCTCCATTGTACCTCCTTCACTTGTAATCCTTTATTGATTCCTCTATTCCTATTCATTTTACTAATGACAGGCTGAGATCAGAGGCTTCCAAATCCTCAACCAATTTCTGATCTCCCTCATCCATTCCTACCCTTCCTTGTTGAGGCTTTGAGTGCTTTCAAATTGTAATTTAAAAAACGCAACATTAGGGTGTGGATAATGCAACTGAATTTTGTGAACATTTTCAGGATTTCTGTCTACTGTGCTTTTGGCTCAATCCTGTTTTAACTGCGGTTCTACTTTACAATGGCGAAGCAATAATTTCTGGTCCATTCCTAGGATTTGTAGCATTGCTGGTCAGCTCAAATTTTTGAACATCTTATTGCAGACAAATTTAATCCCTGTAAATTTGGAATGGCATAAAGTGCGTATGTGCCATGATTTCACCAAGGGTAATGCATAGGTAATTAAAAGGATGGCATATTGACAGAAGCAACTGATACTGAAAGAAGTGCTTTATTCTGGTATGGAGTTTTGAGTAGGGTTTAATCTATACTTGGACAGAGTTAGGCCCTATCACAAAGGTTATTACACTCAATAATTAACAGTCCATACAGATATTGTAAAGACTTTAGTGATGGGGACCGTTCTGGTGCAGGAGTAGTGTCCCTGAGCCAGGAGGCTTAGGTTCAAGTCCCAACTCTTCCAGAAGTGTGTAATAACATCTCTAAATGGGTTGATTAGGAAATATCTAGATGATCTGGTGAAAAGAATATACTTTACCAAATATTTCCTTTTCAGAAGCCATGACATTTCTATTCACCATAACAGCTAAATATAAAGTTGTGGTTTCTTGTTGTGGGTCTGTCAACACCTTGATTTAAAAATGTTATCCTTGCACTCAAACTGAAGGAGGTAGTGATATAGTGGTGAGTGTCACTGAACTAGTGATCCATGAGCCCCAGCCTAATGTTCGGGGGACATGGGTTTGAATCCCACCATGGCAGTTGGTGAAATTTAATTTCAATAAAATCTGTAATAAAAAGCTAATCTAATGGCAACCATGTGACCATTGTTGTTTGCTGCTTAAAACAAAAAGTTTGGTTCGCTAATGTCCTTTAGGGAGGAAAGTCTACCATTCTTACCTGGTTTGGCCTACAAGTAATTCCAGACAATGTGGTTTACTCTTAATCCTTGTTCAAAGGTAAGGAAGGATCATATTGCTTGACCTCCCTAAAGGAAATTTGGTGCATCGCCAATCAATAGTCAACAAGGCTGACCCACAATAATACACTATATCTTAGGCAGGTAAGAGTCAGACTTCTGACTCTCAAGAGCTGCCAGATTGATCAGCTGCACTTACTATGAGTTTGCCTCCAACAGGCAATGCTCATGCTGTCCCTTGTTACATTAAAATATCATGGTATTGATATTTTATTACAGCTAACTTCATGTACAAACTTTATATTCCTCAGCCATTTCAGTGTCAGGACTAATGTTATGTTAATGGGTTACAGCAATTAACCCATTGCTGAGGAATGGGTTCCAATGGAGTGTCATGCTTCAAGTGATTCCAAGAAGATGGAGCATGAGATCTTTATACGCTCACCACAAATGCTATGATGTGGTGATGACATCATGAGCAGCTCACCTAAGTGTAAACTACCAAACTGATTGTGAGTCATAACGCAACAGCTCTAGCAGTGCCAGCAACACCAGAACTTATCCATGGACACTGCTGCATCTGCAAGGAAGACCTCTGAAGAAGAATGATAGATTCCATATGAAGGTAAATCCTGTGATTTTAAGGCAGGAAGGTATCAGGGAGCATTGGGAGAAGGATCAAGTCAGGGAATGGGAAGGTGGAGTTTGAAGACCAGGCAGTAAAGATGTAGAAGTTACACCTTTGGAGGAGGATGCCTCTTGTGGACAGGACACCCTAAAAGATGCAGTTCTCTTCCTTCTTGCCTGCTTCCGTAAAGCTATTTAAGAAATGATTTTCTGAAAATTGTCTACCTGCCGATGCCATTTCATTTATGACATGGACATGTATTATTCAGGTCATTTAGCTTATTAAAAAGTTTGATTGCTCACTAATTATATAATTTGCCATTTTCAATGCCCACTTACCTGATTATGGGAATAGGGTCAGAGATGAGTGCGATGGTGGTGAGTTAGCCACCCATCATATTTCATGTGCCCAATGCCAGAAATGCGGTGTAAAGCAGTTAATATGTGAAAGGATTAACCAACATCTCTGCCCATTAGGTTATAAAGTACTGTTGCTGGGAGGAGTAAACTGGTTCTCATTCTGCTCCAGTTCAGTGTAGCTATGTAGCTGATGTAGCCTATGTAGCTGATAACTTGCGCACCTATTCTTTGGTCTAACCTGAAGTCTTACAGAGGAATCTCAGTAACTTAGATGTAATGTAACTAGCAATTATAAGCTAAGTAATAAATCTATTTTGTTTCTCAAGAACATAGAACATAGAACATAGAAGAATACAGCGCAGTACAGGCCCTTCGGCCCTCGATGTTGCGCCGATCCAAGCCCACCTAACCTACACTAGCCCACTATCCTCCATATGCCTATCCAATGCCCGCTTAAATGCCCATAAAGAGGGAGAGTCCACCACTGCAACTGGCAGGGCATTCCATGAACTCACGACCCGCTGAGTAAAGAACCTACCCCTAACATCTGTCCTATACCGACCACCCCTTAATTTAAAGCTATGCCCACTC
>NC_057715.1:63295795-63443246 GCF_004010195.1 Chiloscyllium plagiosum | reverse complement strand
TCTATGTCCCGCTGTAACCTGCCACATCCTTCCTCACTGTCAATAACTCCTCCGACTTTCGTATCATCCGCAAACTTTCTCACCCAACCTTCTAACCCCTCTTCCAGGTCATTTATAAAAATGACAAACAGCAATGGTCCCAAAACAGATCCTTGCGGAACACCGCTAGTGACGGCACTCCAAGATGAACCTTTGCCATCAACTACTAACCTCTGTCTTCTTCCAGCCAGCCAACTCCTAATCCAAACCTCCAACTCACCCTCAATGCCATACCTCCGTATTTTTTGCAGTAGCCTGAGCTCACTTCTGCGTTGTGTGGGCATTCTTCCTTACTTAGTATTAGTAATTTAGACTAATACCAATAATGAGGATTGGTGGTAGTGAAGCAAGCCAAGATGTCACATATGGTTTTGATTGACATGATTACAGCAGATACCATGTTGGCAGAGGTAGTATTTGAAAAGGTACCAGTAAACAGGCCCAACAAGTGGTTGCAAATTCCAGCCTGCCAGCCCTATAATTCTTTCCAGTCATGAAACTCTAGTTTTATGTTTTCAAATTCATTTTTACCTCTGAAAAACATTACACACTTTTGTATTGGCGTAGCTACGTTATAGTTTGTTGAGATGCGGTATAATTTGATCGGACATTTTCAGATCTACTTTGGTTACTTGCAGTATTCACCCACAATTTTAATCAACAATATCTGCATGAGGTAATTAATGAAGCATGAAAATCTCAATGAATAAAAAAGTTAAGTAGGCCATTGCAATTACAAATATGATACACACACATGCCAAAATAATGTTGACTGCAAGAAAGCCGTATAATTATTCTTCAGCACAGCATAATTACACAAACTAATGCCATTGAGATAAGCTACAAACGGAGTATAAAATTTCTTCTTCAACAGAAGATTTTTTTTAAACCATCACTTTTGAGAGTTGTGAACAGCAGCGTTATTTTAAATTCCAAGTGCACTCTCCTGTGTCGGTCTATTTGTAATGTAATTGGTGCTTAAAGAATTGTTCAGTAATAGTCAATCAATCCCCAATTTTAAAATTGAATTCTATTGCTGGAATAATTTTGTCTTAATCAAAATATTGGAGATATATTTTTCTTTTGATGATACAGTATGATTATACCAATTGTAACTCTGACCAGCATTGTGGTCGGCATGGACTCGTTGGATTAAAGGGTCTGTTTCCATGCTACATGACTCTATAAATGGCACAGAAATTGGCCATTTGGGCCAACCAATCTGGCATTCATGTTCCAATTGAGCCTCCTATGATTTTTTTCTAATCTAAATTGATTATTACAACAAACTTTTCTCTTCCTCGGTGTGTGCTTGATTGATTTTCTATTAAGTGCATCTTAACTATTTGCTTAACTGTGCTCTCTGAGGCAGCAAGTTTCACATTCTTACCGATTTTTGGGTAATTAAGTTCCTTCTGAATTTCATATTCAATTTCTTGATGACTATCCTATATTGAGAATGGCTAATTATGTTCATGCTCAGAAATGGGAACATTTTCCCTGCGCCACTCTTCAAGAATCTTCCATGGTTAAATTCCTGCATTCAGTCTACCCTCAGCATTTGTTTCCTGAAAGGAAAGAAACTCACCCCGCCAATCCTTTCCCAATATGAATGTCCACAGAGTTCTAGTATTATTTAAGACTAAAATTGGGCCCTTGAAGACAGAAACAGGGGAATATATTATGGGGAACAAAGAAATGGCAAAAGAATTGAATTGTTACTTCAGATCTGTGTTCACTGGGGAAGATACAAGCAATCTCCCTGAGGTAACAGTGGCTGAAGGACCTGAACTTAAGGGAATTTATATTTGCCAGGAATTGGTGTTGGAGAGACTGTTAGGTTCGAAGGTTGATAAGTCCCCAGGGCCTGATGGTCTACATCCCAGGGTACTGAAGGAGGTGGCTCGAGAAATCGTGGATGTGTTGGTGATTATTTTCCAGAGTTCAATAGATTCGGGATCAATTCCTGCGGATTGGGAGGGTAGCTAATGTTGGACCACTTTTTAAGAAAGCTGAGAGAGAGAAAGCAGGAAATTATAGACCAGTTAGTCTGATCTCAGTGGTGGGAATGATGCTGGAGTCTATTATAAAGGATGAAATTACGACACATCTGAACAGTAGTAACAGGATAGGTCAGAGTCAGCATGGATTTATGATGGGGAAATCATGCTTGACTAATCTTCTGGAATTTTTTGAGGATGTAACTCTGAAGATGGACGAGGGAGATCCAGTAGATGTAGTGTACCTGGGTACCGCAGGGATCAGTGCTGGGACCGCAGCTTTTTACAATATATGTTAATGGTATAGAAGATGGTATTAGTAATAACATTAGCAAATTTGCTGATGATACTAAGCTGGGTGGCAGGGTGAAATGTGAGGAGGATGTTAGGAGATTACAGGGTGACCTGGACAAGTTAGGTGAGTGGTCAAATGCATGGCAGATGCAGTTTGGTGGTAAGAACAGGAAGGCAGAGAGTGGTGGCTGTGTGGAATGCTCTGCCCCACAGGGCAGTGAAGGCCCAGTCTCTGGATTCATTTAAGAAAGAGTTGGATAGAGCTCTCAAGGATAGTGGAATCAAGGGTTATGGAGATAAGGCATGAACAGAATACTGATTGAAGATGATATTGAATGGTGGTGCAGGCTCGAAGGGCAGAATGGCCTACTCCTGCACCAATTGTCTATTGTCTAATCTTGTAAATCTTCTCTGCACCCACTCCAGTATGTCTACATCCTTTCTAGAATATAACAAAGAGCTGTGCATGCAGTACTTTAGGGCTAACCACGGTTTGATACCAGTTTAAGTATAAGTTTCCTATTATGCCTTTGGAAATAAAACCTAAGGCTTCATTTGCTTTTCCATGGTCATGTTTCTTCTGAGTGTCTTCTGTCCAACCTTGATTTGCCCCTTACAGTAAGTGACCGCCCAATCTTCCTACTAAAATGTACTCCTTTCATTGATCTCCTTTGAATTTAATTTGCCAATTATTTATTCAATTTGCAAGTACTTCTGTAATTTTATTTTCACAATCTCCTCTACATCAACCATTCCAGCATCACCACGAACCCTTGTGGTCTCATCCACAAGTTTAGGAATTGTGCTTTTAAGTCCAAAGTCCAAACCATTCATACAAAGTGTGAACAATATTTTTTCCAGCACTGATAAGTGCAGAAAAGTACTTCCCAACTTTTGCTGCTGTGAATTACTATCCTTTATTCTCTTTCAATTATTTATGTCTTAAACCCAGCCAACAATTCATTCTGCCACATGTCCTCTGACATTTATTCTGTGACCTTATCATTTGATTATTTTGGAGCACCTTATCAATCATATTTTTAAAATCCAAATAAATTACACCTACTGAATTAGTATTGTCAATCCTTATCTCCTCAGAAAAGTTTGAGAAGATAAATCAAACAAGATTTTCTTTTTCTTTTTTCAGATCCATGGTGAGTATTCATTATTAACTTTCTAAGTTTTAGTGTTCGTCTATGCTCAATGGTTAGCATTGCTGCCTTGCAGCACTAGGAACGCAGGTTCGATCCCAGCCTCGGGTGACTATCTCTATGGAGTTTGTACATTTCCAAGTGTCTGCGTGAGGTTCCTCCCACAGTCCAAACATGTGCAGCCTAAGTGGATTGGCCATGGTAAATTGCCCATAGTATCCAGGGATGTACAGGCTAGGTGGATTAGCCATGGGAAGTGCAGAGTTACAAAGATAGGGTAGGGGGGTGGATTTGGGTTGGATGCTCTTCAGAGCCAAATGGCCTGCTTGCACACTGTAGGGATTCTACGATTATTTTTCCTATCCGTGATGTTAAAGTAACTGACCTATAGTTTCCTGGACATGTTCTGTCCCCCTATTTAAAGTAAGAATTACATTAACTGTCCATCAGTTGTCAGCCATTATGTTCTGTCATATTGCCAATCATATCTTTTGTATGTAGTAATATAACAATGTAATAATTCCAATCTCTTGCTTAGATTCTTCTAAAATAGATTAATTAGTTTGTTTAGTCATGACCTTCTTTTATGTTAAGTGCACTTATCTCATCATTCAATGTCATTTCTCACTTCTATCTTCCTACTGAAGCAAAGTAATTTTCCTTATTGCCGTCATTTTCTTGCTTGTTATCTGTCATACTAACCTGTCTATCCCTTAAGTATCCGATTCACAGCACAGTCTTGCTTTCTTTATTGATGTGCTTGTAAATTATTTTATTATTGTATGTTACTTGATTTAATTTTATAGTTTATCTTTGCCCTCCATATTGGTTTTCATGACTTATTTCCCAAACTGACTCTGCATTCCTGTCATGTATTAGTATAAGTGTCATGGCTGCAAATGCTGCCAATGCCATTGCTGTGTGACACAAAGAGTGTACATGCCCAAAAAGACTCTCAAAGTCATTCCAAAGTATGGAAAGCAGGAGCCAGTGCAATTGGAAGTCTGTCAGATGTTCTGTGAGAGGCAGGACTTAACCTGAATCATATTCCACATTCAGTGCAAATGTTCATACTGTGACCCGAAAGGAAAACCAGTAAAGTTTTCATGTGACACATGATGTGTGTTTTGACCAATGAGAGAGGGGGCCATACTGGACCTAGTATTGGGAAATGAGCCTGGCCAGGTGATCAAAGTTTCATTGGGGGAGTATTCTGGGAATCGTGACTATAATTCCATATGCTTTTAGATACTTATGGATAAGGACAAGAGCGCACCTCAGATGAAGGTGTTAAATTGGGGGAAGGCCAACAACAACCGAATTAGGCAAGAATTGAAGAATATGGATTTAATATGGTTTGAAGGTAAATCCACATCAGACACATGGGAGTCTTTTAAAGACCAGTTGATTAGAATGCAGGAAATTCATGTTCCTGTGAAAATGGAAGACAGGAATGGCAGGAGTCACAACACTGGATGACAGGGAAATTATCAGCTGAGTCAAAAACAAAAAAAGCATACCTAAGTACACAGCAACTAAAAACAGATGAAGTCCTTAAGAGTATAGAGAAAGTAGGAAGTTTAGGGTATCAGGATGGCTAAAAGAGGCAATGAAATGTCCTTGGTGAAGGAAAATCCCAAGGCATTTTATACATATATTAAGAGCAAGAGGATAGCTATGGAAAGAGTAGACCCACTCAAGAATAAAGAAGGGAATTTATGTGTAGAGCTAGGGGAAATGGGTTGAGATCCTTAATGAGTAATTTACATTGGTATTCACCAGAGAGGGAGAGGAGGGATGTTGAAATTAGAGAAAGGTTTGAATACTTTCAGGCAGCTCACCATAGCAAACAAGGAAGTGTTGGGTGTCTTCAAATGCATTAAGGTGGACAAGAAGCTTGCTTGTCCTTTCAGAGGAAAGCATCTTGATTAGTCCCACGCTATCTCACCTTTAAAGGCAGCCCATTGTTTCATTATAATTTTGCTTTCCAATCTTTAGATTAGATTCTACCTAGAAATAGATGTGTTCTCACAGCACAGAAATTAGTTCTGCTCCAATCCAGTATTTTTACTTTAGATTACACTTTGTAATTTTCCACGATTCACCTAAAGCTAATGATTCTATCATCAATATTTCCTAAAAAGCTGACACCCCCCTGGACTGACCACATTCTCCAGCACTGCTTCTTTCTGTGTTGTGGTGGAAACATGCTGAATGTGAAAACTCTCCTGACCACACTTAAGAAACTCTCTCTCTCTCTTCTCTACCTTCTACATTATTATACTAGCATGAGGAGGCAATGGCTGATTGATATTATAACTAAACTATTAACCCAGCGACCTTGGCAATGTCCTGGGAATCTGGGTTCAAATACCAATATGGCAAATAGTAGAGTTTGAATTCAATAAAAAAAAACCTGGAATCAAGAGTCTAATGATGACTGTGAATCCATTCTCGATTGTCAGGAAAAGCTCATCTAATGTCCTTTAGGGAAGGAAACTGCCTTACTTATCTCATCTAACCTACATGTGACTTCAAACCCACAACAATGTGATTCAGTTTTCAACTGCCCTCTCGGCAATTAGAGGAGGGCAATAAATCTGGCCTAGCCAGCAATGTCCTCATCTTGTGAATGAATTTAAAAAATTATTAGATAAGTAATGATCCTCAGTATAATGCAACAGCTTTCCAGCTTGTAAGACCATGCTTTGTGCTGCGATGGTCACATTCTGGATTGGTGTGGCTCAGGGGTCCCACTCTGATGTGGCAGTTACTGCAGATGTAAACTATGGACTGAGAAGGTGTAGGGATTACTGGTGCTTATTTTCAATGGGCTGTCTCATTGTCCAACTGAGCTTTCAATTTTCTCTAGTCTCCTACAGTCTTGCTAGTCAGTCAGCCTCCACTGGTCATCGTAAGCTATCTGTAATTTTTCCTGAAACATTATTCTTCTGTATCTTTCCCACTAGTTAGTGGCCTGTAGAATACACCCAATAATATATTTACACCTCCATCATCTTAACCCTAACCAAATAGTTCTCTCTTTGATCCCTCCAAAACTTTCTTTTCAGCGCTATAATGTGACCTTAATAATTAAAATTAAACCATCTCCATTCTTTCATTATATTTCCTGAAAAAGTATATTCAGGGTTATTAAGTCCCATCAGTCCCTTTTTTGAGAGGATCTATGTTATCACCAATGATATTCGAAAATACCAATCCACTTGCAGCTCACCAACCTTATTTGCCATACTTCATATATGATAAACTATTACATTACCTTTCATTTTGACCACAGCTTATTATTTCTTATTATGGTGCCATCTACTTCTCCCAATCCTTTGTACACAATGTGAATCCTTTTTACTGTTACATATGGTCGCCCCCAACTCAAAATGAAGCAATTTCAAACCTTCCCAAGAGCACTAACTAAACAGCCCACAAAAAACATTTGTCCCAGTTTTATTTAGTGCAGCATGTTCAGTCTCTGTGGGTTCTATTCCCCTAGAAGGAGTCCCAATAACCAGAAATCTAAAATCCTCTCTTCTGCTGTGTTTCTTCTATGGCTATTCATTCTTCCTTCTGAGAGAGTTCTGTTCTTTGACTCTGGCACCTGATAGACAACTAACATTTTCAAATCATGTTTGTGGCTGGGGAAACAGCTGTCTGAAGAATCCCCTGTCATTATTGATTTTCCAAGCTTCCTCCTGTTCCCCCCTGTACAACTGGGCCATCCATGGTGACATGGATCTGCTTTCAACTTATTCTCCAAAGGCACTATTACCAGAGGGGAAAATGCACTGGAAAGTGAGATGCACTCTGGAGATTCCTGCATTATCAGCCCAGTCCCACTTGTTTGTCTGTTGGTTATCCAACCCCCTTTACCTGCATGACTTTAAGCTGTGAAACAGTACCTGCAGGAGAAACTAATCAGAAAAGACTCAACAACACAGATATACCACATTGATGCCAACCATGAAATTCCAAAACTCCTCTAAGAACCCGGAGCAGGACATGTCCCATATGGAGCAGGATGTGCTTTGAACAGCATTGTGATGCCATGCCATACAATTTTATAGATGTAGTTTGCAGCCTAATGAATAAGACATAAAGACAAGAGGAGGAGGCATTGTTAGTATGGTTGTGGATGACATCACAATTGGTGCTATAATGGACAGTGTAGAAGGTTATTTAAGATTACAAAGAGATCTTGATCAAATGGTTCAGTGGGCTGAGAAGCAGATGGAGTTTAATTTGGTTAATGAGAGGTATTGTATTTTGGTAAAACAAATAAGGGCAGGACTTATACAGTTAACGATAGGGCCTGGGTACTATTGTAGACCAGAGACACCTGGGAGTTCAGGTACATAACTCCTTGAAGTTTGCACCCCAGATAGATAGGGTGGTCAAGAAGGTATTTAGCCCTCTTGCCTTCATTGCTCAGACTTTTTGAGCATACTGGGATGTCATGTTACGATTGTAAAGGACATTGGCCTCTTCTGGAGTACTGTGTGCAGTTCTGGTTGCTTTGTTATAGAAAGAATATAATGAAATTGGAAGGGTTCAGAAAAGATTTACAAGCATTTTGCTGGGACTGGAGTGTTTGAATTATAAAAATTGGCTGGATAGGCTTGGACTTTTTTCTCTGGGACACAGGAGGTGGAGGGATGACCTTAGGGAAGTTTATAAAATCATGACAGGCATAGATAAGATAATTGGCAAGGGTTTTTTTCCTAGGGTGGGAGAGTCCAAAACTAGGGAGCTCTCCCTCTGCTGTCATCTTCATTGATGATGGTCTGTGGTCCTGAATCACTGCTCCTCTGTATCCCTGGCCAACCTCCTCTTCTCTTCTCTCCTCTTCTTCCCCCACCCCATCCTTCCCTAGTAAGTATATGCACATACTGAATCATAACATTTTGTTGGACACACTTAAATTCCTCTTCATGCCAGCCCTTAACACTTATGGCAGTCCCAGTCTATGTTTGGAAAATTAAAATCACCTACAATTACCACCCTATTATTCTTACAGATAACTAAGATCTCCTTACAAATTTGCTTCTCAATTTCCCACTGACTACTGGGGGGGTCTATAGTACAATCTTAATATGGTAATCATCCCTTTCTTATATCTCAGTTACACCCAAATAGCTTCCCTGGATGTACTGCCAGGAATATTCTCCTGAAGTAGAGCCATAATGTTATCCCTAATCAAAATTGTCACTACCCCTACTCTCTTGCACCCCCCCTTTTCCATCCTTCCTATAGCATCTATACATTGGAACATTAAGCAGCCAGTTCTAACCATCCCTGAGCCACATCTCTGGAATTACTGTTGTATCCCAGTCCCATATTCCCAACCAGGCCCTAAGTTCATCTTCATTTTCTGTCAGGCCTCTCACATCGAAATAAATGCAGTTTAATTTATTGGTACTACCTCATTCTCTGATTTGTTCCTGCCTGCCTTGATTGTTTGACTGTCTCCTCATCCAAACTGATCTCTTTCTTCACTATTACCCTGGACTCCCTCCTCACAGCTTATTAAATCCTCCCGAGCAGCTCTAGCAAACCTCCCTGCCAGTATATTAATCCCCTTCCAACTCAGATGCAAACCGTCCTTCTAATACAGGTCACTTCTACCCCAAAAGAAATTCCAATGGCCTAAAAATGTGATTCCTTCTCTCCTATACCAGCTCCTCAGACACGCATTCACCTGCTCTATCCTCCTATTCCTACTCTCACTAGCTCATGGCACTGGGAATAATCCAGATATTACTAACCTTGAGAACCACTTTTTAAAATTCCTGTCTAATTTCCTAAATTCTCTCCTCAGAATCTCATCCTTTTCTCATCCAATGTCATTAGTTCCAATGTATAGAACGATCTCCCTGATTCCTCTTCCCTTTGAGAATATTCTGCACCCCTTCCAAGATAGCCTTGATTGTACCAGAGAAGCACCACACCATTCCGAAACATCTGTCTGTGCCTCTGATTGGAGATCCCCCTGTCACAATTGATCACTTGGAACCTGATGAACCCCTCATTACTTTAGAGCCATTCTCAGTACCAGGAACTTGGCTGTTGGTGCTACATTCTTCTGAGAGTCAATTACCCCCTATATCTTTCCAAAACAGCATACTTCTTTGAGATGGGGATAGCCACAGGAGACTCCTACATTACCTGCCTACACCTATCTTTCCTAGAATTAACCCATCTACCGGACTGTATCTGCAGTTTTTGTTTCCTTCCTGAAACTGCCATCTATCACACCCCCTAGCTCCTGTAAATTGCTCATTGGTTCTAACTGCTGCTCCAAACATCTGTAAGAGCCAATAGGATTTGCAACCAAACACACTTCCTACAAACATCATCAGTAACATTGAAATTCTCCCTAATCTCCCACACCCAACGAGAAGAGCACATCATTGTACTAACTACCACCTTTGCAACTTAACAATCTACAGACCCAGAAAAGAACACAGTCTTACTGCTTAAAAAAATACTGCTCCAGGATAACTTAGTGTCTACATTTTATACTTTTAAAATTTAATCAAGAGACAGATATCAATAAAACATATAATCCACAACAAAAAAACTCTACATAACTCATTATTTTAGATTTACAAAAACAATAAGTTACATTTAAAAAAATAAGCCACTTAGCTATTCCACTGGTGTGAACTCCCCACACAGGTTTCTCCAACGTCAGCTGTGAATCTCCCTGTTTGTTTATTTTTCTGAGAATGAACTCTGATGTCCAGATATATTGAAACTAAACAGGAGAGACAGTCAGCAGTGAAGGTTCACAGCCTGGTCACACAGCTGTGCAGGTTTACTTCTCCATTTCTTCACCACTCACATGGTATCTACGTTGTCTCTCATCCTCCTTTTTTAAAATGCTGTTCTTTTGATTTTTTTTTCAAAGTTCCAAAACAATGCAACAGCTTATAAAACAGTAATTACTGCTCCAACAATTTGAAGAAATCAACTCCAACACTGAAAATACCTCAAAAAGAAGCAGCTGTTACAGGCAAATTTTTTTTCCCATTCTCCATCTTGGATTACCCAGAATACTTTGTCCAGTGAGATCATCACACTTGTTATTATTCTTGATCCCTCCTCAGGGAATGGGAGATTTTGTCTCGATACCTGGCTTCATTGTAGAGCATACAAACATATTCAGGAAATAGTGAAAAAAATCAGTAGTTTGGTGAGCATGATAAAATTAAAAGATATTGATATCAGGTAAAGCACTGGAAAAATTAATGGGACGAATCTCCGAATATGATAACCTGCTTCCCTGAGTTTTAAAAAGGGTATTTGCGGTACACTCAATGAATTGGCCTGAATCTTCCAGAATTACTTTGTGCTGGATTTTGTAAGCTGCTTTATTCCTCAAATTCTCCCCCCCCAATTAAAAGTTTGGCCGGAAGCCTGCTCACTAAATTGATATATGCCCTGCAGTCATTTTGCTCTCAGAAAGACATTAATTGTCTCAGGGTAAGACATCAGCTCCCATTTAAAGAGAAGTTCCACCTTGTAGAGTTGCTGATTCTAAACAAAGGAAGGTTATGGAGACAGATTTCAAAGTGAGTTTAGGATAACACTGGGGCCTACCTTGCATACTCCCACAAGGGGCTGAGGAGGATGTGGTGGCAAGGTTGGAAGGCTGCGAGAGAGGAGATTGACTGGGACACACAACATCCCCTCTCTTCCTACTCCCAGTAAAAGCTGCTACGCCATACAACTGGTGTATTCTCCACCCTGCTATGGATAAATGTGTTCATAAAGGCCAAAACAGTTAATGCTAAGGAAAACATTAAGGAACAATACAATGGTATCACTTGGACTTGGACAATGGAAGAGCTTTGACAATGCTTGAAACTGTATAGTGAGCAAGAATCAAGATTCCCAAGATGAAAGAACAGTATGTTGGAGAAGCGATTTCTTGAAGCAGCCTCATGAAAAAACTAATTGCATGATTGTGTGGATAAAACATTTCCAGAAAAAGAATTTAATGAATGGGAGGCTTTAACTATGCCTCACTTTCACCACAGTAAATTTGTTTTAAATTTGGCACTGAGAAACATTCGCAAACTAATTGCACATTTTAGAAAAGCTTTGAGCTATAGTTGACTACATTGATTGAACTCCTTGTTACAAGATACCATGATGGAGGACTTTCATTGTGAACCACTGTAAACCTATGTTTCCTATGGCTAATCCGCCTAACTTGCCCATCCCTGGACACTATGGAGCAAGTTAGCATGGCCAATCCACCTAACCTGCACATCTTTGTTCTGTAGGAGGAAACTAGAGCATCTAGAGGAAACCCATGCAGACATAGGGCGAACGTGCAAACATGCAAGAAGTATCTGGCTCAGTGTCTTATTCCAATCACTGTGATTAGGGTTCAATAATCTTTTGCTTCAAGCACAAAGGAAGCATGATTAAACACATGTAAGATTACAAAGGATTACTTAAACTTTTGCAGTGTGAATCTTCTTTTTTATTGGATTTTATCTTAAATAAAACAGTCATGCATCTTTGTTGTGGTTCTGTTCACCGAGCTGGGAATTTGTGATGCAGACGTTTCGTTCTCTGTCTAGGTCATGCATCTTATTAAGTATCTGTTATTTTAATACAATTGTAATTTTGTGACATCTTTCACACATTCATTTGATGTGGTTGCGGGTATGTTCGCTAAGCTGGGAAGTTGATTTGTAGACGTTTTGTCTCCTGTCGAGGTGACATCTTCAGTGCTTTGGAGCCTCTGT
Source organism: Chiloscyllium plagiosum (assembly GCF_004010195.1). Classification (NCBI taxonomy): domain Eukaryota; kingdom Metazoa; phylum Chordata; class Chondrichthyes; order Orectolobiformes; family Hemiscylliidae; genus Chiloscyllium; species Chiloscyllium plagiosum. The sequence goes on along the minus strand of NC_057715.1, from coordinate 63,430,988 downwards.
AAAGCACTGCTGTACTGTGTCTTCTGGAACTTATTTGGTTCTGTTCTGCTGTTTCCGGTTGCTGGTTCCAGTTGTTTATTGTAGCTACCGGTATATTGGGTCTCGGTCAATGTGCTTGTTGATGGAGTCTGTGACTGAGTGCCATGCTTCTAGAAATTCTCTGGCTGTCCTATGTTTAGCTTGGCCTATGATCATTGTGTTGTCCCAGTCAAACTTGTAGTCCTTGTCATCTGTGTATATGGCTACTAGGGACAGCTGGTCATGGTGTTTATTCTCTAGTTGGTATTCATGAATGCAGATTGCTAGTGGTCTGCCTGTTTGCCTATATAATGTTTTGTGCAGTCTTTGCATGGAATCCTGTAAATTATGTTAGTTTTGCACTGATGGGTATCGGGTCTTTTGTCCTGGTGAGTTGTTGTCTGAGTGTGGCTGTTGGTTTATGGACTGTCATGAACCCGAGTGGTCAGAGAGGTCTTGCTGTCAGTTCCGAGACTTTTTTTTTAATGTAAGGTAGTGTGGCTAGTGAGTTAGGTCGTAGCATGTCCTCGCCATGTTGTTTGTCTGTTAGGCATCTGCGGATGAAGTTGCGAGAATATCCGTTCTTGGCAAATACTCTGTAGAGATGCTCTTCTTCGTCCCTTCATATGTCGGGAGTGTCGCAGTGTGTTGTAGCCCTTTTGAACAGGGTCCTAACGCAGCTTCTCTTGTGTGGGTTTGAGTAGTTGCAGTTGTAATTCAGGACACGATCAGTGTGTGGCTTTCTTGTACACTTTTGTGGTGCATTCACCATTCAGTGTTCTTTGTACCATCACATCTAGGGATGGGAGCTGATTGTTGGTTTCCTCCTGACTCTTAAATATGATTTTTCTGAGCATGGTGTTGATAATCCAGTGTGTGTTCTCGATTTCTGTTCTCTTAATGATAACAAAATTGTTGTCTGCATATCTGATCCAGAGTTTGGGTTGGATTTGTGGGAGGGCTTTTTGTTCCAATCTTTGGATCACTGCTTCTGCTATGAGCCCAGAGATGGGTGAGCCCATGCGTGTTCCATTGATGTGTTCATATATTTGGGTGTAGAATGTGAAGTGTGTTGTGAAGCACAGGTCTAGTAGTTTGAGTGTGCAGTCCTTGTTGATAGGTACTCCATCGTGTTGTCTGTTCTGCTAGGAAGTTGGCTATTGTCTGTCTGGCTAGAGTTTTGTCAAATTGAAGTGAACAGTGCCATTACATCGAGTGAGATCATTGCTTCGTCCTGTCTATGTTTGTGTTCTTGATGTTGTCCAGGAATTCTTGTGATGATTGTATGGAGTATTTGGATCCACTAATAAGATGTTGTTGTTTTTGTTGATGTTCTTTTGCCAGTTTATGCAGTGGCGTTCTCGGGAGTGCCAAAATGGATCTAAGTGGTAGGTCTGGTTGGTGTACTTTGGGTAACCCGTAAAATGTTGTGGTATTGTTTCTTTCTAGTTTCATCCTTTGTAGGTCAATCCTGATTATTTGTCCCTTTTTTTAAAGGTTCCATAGTGTGTTGTTTATTGTATTGGTAAGCTGTGGTGTGGGGTCACATTCCCTCTGTAGGTAGGTGTCGGTATCTGCAAGTAGTTTCTCTGCTTTCTGAATATATTTGGTCTTGTCCATGATAACTGTCATTCTGCCCTTGTCTGCTGGTACTATGATTATGTTCTTGTAATTTTTGAGTGTTTTTAGGGCTTCTCTCTCTTTGGTGTTGAGGTTGTTCGTTTGTCTTTTTTTTTTGTTAGTAAGGGTACAATGGTTTGTCTGCCTGCTTGCTGTGTCTCTTCAGTGATGCAAAGATTGGAACAAACAGCCCTATTACAAATCAAACCCAAACTCTAAACCAGATACATAGACAACACTTTTGTTATTATTAAGAAAACAGAAATCGAGAACACACACCAGATTATCAACACGATACTCACAAGGATCAGATCTACGAACACCAATTAGCCACTAAACACCATAACCAGCTGTCCCTAGTAACCATACGCACAGATGACAAGGATCACAGATTTGACTGGGACAACACAACGATCACAGGACAAGCTAAACATAGGACAGCAAGAGAATTCCTAGAAGCATGGTAGTCAGCCATGGACTCCATCAATAAGCACATTAGCCAATATACCGGCCACTACACCAAACAACTGGAACTGGCAACCAAAAGCAACAGAAACAGAACCAAATAAATTCCAGAAGACACAGTATAGCAGCGCTTCACGGAAGGCTTCAAAGCACTGAAGATGTCACCAGACAGGGGACGAAACATCTGCAAAACAACTTCCCAGCTCGGCGAGCACACCCACAACCACGTCAACTGGCACCTGAGCTACAAATCTTTACACAAACTTTGAACATTGATTTGATATTTGTGCGCATAACAAAATTCAGCTGTAAAAGGACTGAAAATGTTCAAGGAAACATTGGTGGAGAGTAAGCCTGTGCCAGAAGTTGAAAAGGATCACACGTTTTAGATACAGATATTCAGCCTTCATTAGATTTCTTGAATTTCCCAAGTAATCTTACCACATCTTCTTCTTGTCCTTTCTGAAAATATGATAACATATTACCTAACTGAGTATTACAGTATTGGCTAGTCAGATTGTAAGCGTTCACCTTGTGAACTGTCTACCTTGCGTTCTAATTCACTCTTACTGTCCTTATCATCCACCATCACTGTTACCACCTGATACACATGCTTATTTTTTATCTTCTTCCCTGTGATATTGTTTTAGCACATTCATTTGACATAACTGATCAGAAGCATCCATCAAATAAGTCACTTTTCTAACCCTCCTCTCTACTTCTATAGATCATTTAATCATGTTTTCAGAGGTTCACCTTGCAAAAGAATCATACCAACACTTCATCTCCTGTTTGAATGTTCTAGCGATAACAGGCCTGTGTGCCCACTCTTTCATTTTTGCTTATAAAGTTTTCAAATGCTACTTTACACTTCTACTTTACACTTCTATTTTCCACTCAAGAAACATGGAATTGTATCCAAAATTGAGGATTCAGCTTTTCCTGTAAAACCTTTCTTTTCTGCCAGAGCAATTTCATATGGTATTCACAATATTTCTGAACAGTATTTGGGCAGTAGTACAATTTGGTGAACAAACTATCCATTTCTCATCCACTGGTCTATTAGAACATATCAACTTCCTCATCAGAATTCCAACTTTGGTACAATAACACTCCAGATCTCCTTCAGCCTCACCTTCAGTGAGAGCTGCTAATCTACTCAACACCAGATCTTCTTCCTGAGCCTCAATTAATGAAGACATACCAAACACTTCTTTTGGATTATCCCCATCCTTAAACAAAATTTTGGTTCCTCTAAAATTTGTTTATGGTGTTATTTGACGTCTGGTGATGAAGACTTTCTTTTGCCATTGTTCTGTCACCATACACAATGAAAAAAATCTGGAACTTGTTCCTGTAACTGTTGTCTCTTTAACCTTATTCAGACTTTTTGTGCTTGTGGGTTAAGGATAACCTTTACTCCAGCCAAATCATTCTCCAGGGCAAAGTCAACTCCATCTATGGGTAATTTCTTAACAATTCCTAACACCACTGGTCTGGACAAAAGTCACATTCTAATTTTACTGCATACAATGCATTGATCCATTTATTAGCAGTTTGACTTACATTTCACTCTCTGAAGGGAAAACTGTATTCTTCTCCTGCAAAAATCTGAATAGCTCCTGTGTCCCTTAATACATTTATACATTTAGCAGTATCATTTTAAGAAAATAAAAGTTTTTCTTTTGATTAAAAACTCCTTTACATCCCTCTGCTACCCCGTTCACTTCACCTACACTCATGTCAATTTTTACCTTCCTGGTTTCCAGGTTGTAGTCAAAGCTACAATTTGATCCATGGTATGTTCCTTTTGAGTTCCCTTGGCATACCACTTTTGTAACTCCAAACAAAGTCCCAATGCCTTCCCTCACAGCTTCCTGAATGAAGGTGTCGTACTTGATTACAACGGAAAGATTTAGCGCGTTGATTTTCACCTTCGGCCTCAGCATGTTCCTTTCAGATCTGAAGAGTGAATCTTGGAGCACTTCCAGCTGCCCTTTCTTTACGCTGGCTACTTGCCTTCATTTCATCCTAGGCCATTCATTTTCTCTAGGACCTTCTCCTTGGTGATGGCCACCATATTCATCTCTGTGCCCCCCCCCCCCCTCCAACTCTCTCGAACTTTTGGGGTATTAATCGTGTCTTCCACTTTGAAGACTGACGCAAAGTACTTATTCAGTTCCTCAGCCATTTCTTTGTTCCCCATTACTATTTCTTCAGCATCATTTTCTAGTGGCCAATGTTCGCTTTTGCCTTTCTTTTGTCCTTTATGTATCTCAAGAAACTCTTACAGTCTTACTTTATATTACTGGCTGGCTTACCCTCATATTTAATCTTCAACCTCCTCACTTCTTTCTTTGTTGTCCTCTATTTGTCTTTGTAAGCTTCCCAATCCCATGACTTTCCATGTCCTTCACCACATTATATGCTTTCTCTTTTGCTTTTATGCTGTATCTGACTTCACTGGTCAACCATGGTAGCCTCCTCCTCCTCCCTTTAGTATGCTTCTTTTTCCTCTGGATGAATGTTTGCTGTGGTTCTAGATTAGAGTGGTGCTGGAAAAGCACAGCAGTTCAGGCAGCATCTGAGGAGCAGGGAAAAAAAAATCGACGCTTTTGGCAAAAGCCCTTCATCAGGGGGAATGAAGGTGATAGGTCAGAGAGGAGGGTGGAGTGGATAGGTGGAAAGGAAGATAGGCAGGTAGGACAAGTCATGGGGACAGTGCTGAGCTGGAGTTTTGGAACTGGGGTGAGGTGGGGGAAGGGGAAATGAGGAAACTGGTGAAGTCCAGTAGTTTTTAACTACTGAATCTTTTGCTGTGTCTCCTGAGTTACTCCCAAGAAATTCATGCCATTGCACCGACTCCTTTTCTTGCAATTCACTACCGACCTGATTTTCTCAATCCATCTGCATATTGACATCCCCCATGATCACTGTAACCTTGCCTTTCTTATATACCTTTCCTATTTCTTGGTGCATCTTGTGCCCAAATCCTGACTACTGTTTGGAGGCCTGTAGATAACTCTCCATTATGTTTTTTTAAAACCTTTGCAGTTCCTCAACAGCACCCACACAGATTCTACATCATCTGACCCTACTTTGTTCATTACTTTTGATTTAATTTCCTTTCTTACTAACAAGGCAACCCCACCCGTCTGCCCACCTGCCTGTCTTTTCAATAGGATGTATATCCTTGGATATTTGGTTCCCAGTCCTGATCCCCTTGCAGCCACGTCTCCATGATGTCCACCACACCTGCCAATTTCAATCTGCATCACAAGCTCATATACTTCTTGGAGTTTTACCCTTCCCTCATCCCCCACTTTCTAGTTTAAAGTCATGCTGACCATCCAATTTGCCCTTATCTCTCGAACACTGGTCCCAGCTTGGTTCAGGTGGAGACCCCCCAACAGTACAGATCCCACCTGTTCCAATACTGATGGCAGTGCCGCATGAAAAGGAACCCCCTCTTTCTTGCACCACTCTTTTAGTCAAGTGTTTACTTCCCTTATTCTGACATCCTTATGCTAATTTGCACATGGCTCAGGCAGTAATCTGGAGATCATAACCCTTGAGGATCTGTTCTTTAATTTAATTCCTGGTTCCTGATAGACCCTAAACAGGTTGTCTTTCCTAGTCTTGCTCGTGTTATTTGTCCTGATATGGACCACAACAACTGAATCCTCCCTGTCCTGTTCCAATATCCTTTGAAGCTGGTCAGAGATGTCCTGCACCCTGGCACTGGGCAGGCAACGTTCCATGCAGGACTCTCTATCCTGCTCACAAAGGATACTAGCTATTCCCCTAATGACCCCAGTGGTGAGCTTGGTTCAGCTGATTTGAAGCTATTTCAGAGGTACATGTCAAAAAACAACACAACAGATAAAAGAAATGATATTTATTAACGTTTAAATTATTTCTAATAAAAGAGTATTATTAAAATATTAAGTTCTTTGAACAAGTACTTTAATTTGTTTAGTGAATACAAATCCCAAACCCAAGCAATATCCTCTTATACGGAGTACAATATACTAAATCCTTTTATTGTCACATGTACTCCATCGTAGGAGTACAGTGAAAAACCTTTACAACATCTGCCTTCTTATGGCAACATTGTAGGTACAAGTACCTAGGTACAATTCTTGGATACAACAAAGGAATAAGTAATTGCATTACTTAGAGTTGAAAAATAAATTTAAAATAGGACAACATTAAATGATTGACATTACAGTAAGGTGGGAAATTTCAAATAGACATTACAGTGTAGCAGATCAGCGCAGGTTCTCCATATGTGGTCTGACTACCCGTGCCAGACCCCAGTCCAACAGCCGTCCCTGCTCCACTCCAAGCCCCAGACTGCTCTATACCTGCATTCAGCTGCTCCAAGGTATGTGGCAGGACTGCCTCCCCCACGCTGGTCTCTGCCCAGGACTCGCTGATTGTGGGATGCTCTGGGGCTGCTTCCCCACACACTTCCCTGGGGTTTGTAGCCCACACGCTGCACCAGGGCTTGCTGCTTGTGCTGTTCCAGGGCTCATAGCCCAAGTGCTGTTCTGGGGCTTGCAGCCCATACACTGTACCAGGGCTCGCTCCTCACAGTGGTCTGGGGCTTGCAGTCTGCACTCTGTTTAATGTGATTACTCTGTCAATTACTGTCACCAGAATTGACTTTAGACTTGGACTGCATGTTAAGTACTCTATAATATGTTTAAGTAGTAATGATAAATTCTTCCTTGTTCTTTTTATTGACAAGTAATCACAAGGTTGTAAGAAAGAAATTTAATTTGTAACGAAATAGAGCTTAAATCTTACAGCATGCATCACAAATGTATGTGGCACATCGGGCAGAATCTTTTGATGCCAGAGGAGGCAGACCTGTAGGCAGGAAGGCAACATAATTTGGAGAAATTGTGGTCTTCCAGAACCTTGCCTCCTTCCCACCTCCACCTAAATTCTTTCCTGCCTGCTACCAATTGAGGCACTTAGAGAGGGTTAGTTAGGAACCACTGAAGGACTGCTCAGGAGCTGTTCCTGCCCAGACTGCAATTATCTCAGCTCCAGTCAGGACAAATAAGAGGTATGATAAAGGAGCAGAGTGGCAATCTGAAGAGAGATTGCCATTGGTCAGAAAATCCAACCTTTTGTATTAAATATGCTGGCAGAATGTTTTGGCAAATGTGAAATAACTCCACAGAGGCCAGTATCCTGTCACCAAGTTACCCTTCATTTACACATGATCAGTCCTTGACTTTGTACAGCCTCTTCAGAGTCAGTTCTCAGCATGTCATATTCTCTGACATTCCCTTTTCATAGGTCAGCCAGGGGTCTCTGACTGGGCCAGATTAGCAGCCTCAATCAGGGAATTCATATTCTATGAGTCCACCTAGCTGACCATGTATAATCACTACAGTTAGCAATGCTTCAAGTGCTGTTACATAATAATAATATCGATGAGCTTGACATGTGGACCACTAAGACACAAGCCATCGGCATTGTCTGTCTCATGGAATCAAAGTAAGTCTGTATAGCAGAGATATATGCTAATTTTTTCCTCAGCTATTTTGAAGCTACCTTGATCCCAAAGTAATCCTACATGCCTTTGATGTTGACTTCTGTTTCCCCTGCCTTTGAGGAATATTGTCTCGATTAGAATGGTGCTGGAAAAGCACAGCAGGTCAGGCAGCATCTGAGGAGCAGGAAAATCGACATTTTGGGCAAAAGCCCATTGGCTGATTGTTCACTGACAAGATAGATTTGAATCTCCAATACTTGGGCACAATCACTAGTAGTTCTTCACATGCTATAAAGAGCAGTGTAACACAAAGTAAACATACACACATATGTTACCATAACATTCTGTTCATAATGTTCATAAATTTCCAAGGCTGTAGTCTACCATTGACTAATTTGATTTGTAAAGCTTCAGCATCATTTGTTTTCTTTGCCAATCTTTAGATTAAATTACCTACAGTGTGGAAACAGGCTATTCAGCCCAATAAGTCCACACCGACCTGCTGAAGCGCACCCACCCAGACCCATTCCCCTATGTTTACCCCTTACCTAACACTACGGGCAATTTAGCATGGCCAATTCACCTGACCGGCACATTTTTGGATTGTGGGAGGAAACCAGAGCACCCGGAGGAAACCCACGTAGACACGGGGAGAAAGTGCAAACTCCACACAGACAGTCGCCTGAGGTGGAAATTGAATCCGGGTCTCTGGCGCTGTGAGGCAGCAGTGCTAACCACTGTGTCACCATGCCACCCATGTGCCACCATGCCGCCCAAAGGCATGTAATGTCTTACACAGTGTGAAGATAACAGCTGACATCATAAGTCTCATCACCATCCATACTACTGGATATTAATTTCTATTATAGTATAAAAAAACAAGAACCATTCTTGTGGTGAGCTGGACCATGCAAACATTCCTGAGTAATATCTTGGGGGTGGTGACATTCTTTGGGGAGTCAAGTGGTTAGCTACTTTCCACAGATTTCCCATCTTCTGGTCTGCTCTTGTAGTGATAGTAGTTATGTTTGTCTTTCACATTAAATTTCTGATCAATGGTAACATCCAATATGTTAATGGTGGGGGAATGCAGTGATAATTAAGTAATGGAATGTCAAGGGACAATAGTTAATGCCTCGGTCTTATGTGATTCAAATGTTATTTTTCAGCCCAAATTTAAATGCTGCCCAGTTCTTGCTATATACGGACATAAACTATATCAGCATCTGAAGCAAAGAATAGTTTCAGAACACATGTATCAGACCATCAGTCAAAACATCATTATCTTGCATGCTTATGAAATTTCAAATTATCTGTCTGCAGAAAGCCGGCGATTATTTGTTATTGCATAAGATTGACACAGGGATAAGTATCGATTTATACATGTACCCACAGATGTAGAAAGCCTTGATAAAACATACCAATGTAAAATTTTCAGCATATGATAGTTCAGCAAGTCCATGTGCAGGATCAGTAGTGCTGCAGTGCAACTACATTCAATCCCACTTGGCTGTCATTTGTGTTCTAGATTGATACTGCTGGACTAGCAATTGCAGCTGTACCAGTTTTCTGTGACCTCACAGTAATCACAATCTATGGACTCAATTAGATATCAGAGACACAACGGGAACAGAAGCAGACTTTTGAAGAAACACATGTAGAACCGAATATTAAAGAAGAACATTTCATTTCACTTCCTTCTGAATTAGTGGAGCCAAAATCTCTTGCTCACTGAACAGACCTTATACTGCTGTCATGATTGTTGTATTTCTCAAAATTTTCATCTTCTGGATAAAAGTGAATTTTGAGGAACAGTCTACAACTACAAGATACCATTCAGACATGATTTTGTGTGGATAAACTGGCCGTCACAGTATACCAGAGTCAGAGTCATACAGTCATACAGCATAGGAACTAGGCCTTTAGCTTAACATGTCTATGCCAACCAACAAACACTAAACTACACTAATCCTATTCATCTGCACTTGGTCCATAGTTTACTCCCTGGTATTTTATATACTAACCCAGATGCTTCTTAAATACCTCCACCACCTTCTCGGGCACCCCCTATATTACTACCACCTTCTGAGTGAAAAATGTTTTCCTCAGACCTCCTCTCAACCACTTACTCTTCACCTTAAACATATGCTGTCTGATCTTTGACACATTTGCCATGGGAAAAGGTTCTCATAGTTTACCCTGTCTATGCTTCCCATAATTTTGATCACCCTAATCAGATATCCCTTAACTTCCTCAGCTCCAGGGAAAACAAACCTGGTTTATCCAATCTCTCTACATAACTGAGATCTTCCATCACATGCAACATCGTATTGAATCTCCTCTGCACCCTCTACAGTGCAATCACATCCTTCCGATAGTGTTTCGACCACACTGCACGCAGTATTCCATCTATGGCCTAACCAATGTTTTATTAAGTGGCAACAAGACCTCTCTGCTCCTATATCCTATGCCCCGGTTAATGAAGACAAACATTGTGTATGCCTTCTTCACCACTTAATCTCCAAGGATCTATGCACTTGTACACCATAGTCCCTTTGTTCCTCAGTACTCCCTAAGGACTTTACCAATTCATTGTGCTTATCCTTTCTAAGATCTCCCAAAACGTGTCACTTCTATACGCATTAAATTAAATTCTACCTGCTATTGCTCTGTCCAATTTACAAACTGATCAATATTAGAGTGTAATCTGAGACCATCGTCTTCACTATAACAACTCCACCACTTTTGTGTCATCTGCAAACTTACCAATTACACTTTCTACATTTGCATCCAGCCATTAATGTACATAGCAAATAGCAAGGGTCCCAGCAACGAACCCTGTGGTACACCACTGGTCACAGGCTTCCAGTCACAAAAACAACCTTCCACCATCACCCTTTCCCTCTTATTTGCAAGCCATCCAGTCTGTCAACTTGTCTTGGATTCCATGGGCTCTTCGTTTTCTTTTACCAGTCTTCCATGTTGGATCTTGTCAAAGGTCTTACGAAAGTGAATGGAAACCACATCAACTGCACTATCCTCATCAATATCAGAATCATAGAATCCCTTAGTGTAGAAGCAGGCCATTTGGCCCATTGAGTCCACACCAACCCCCCAAGGAGCATTCTACCTCGATCCATCTCCTACTTTATCCCCATAATCCTGAATTTCCCATGGCTAATCCACTTAGCCTGCACATCACTGGACACCATGGGCAATTTAGCATGGCCAATCCATCTAACCTGCACAAATTTGGTCAGTGGGGGGAAACTAGAGCAGCTGGAGGAAATCCACATAGATATGAAGAGAATGTGCAAACTCTATACAGACAGTTGCCCAAGGCTGGAATCAAACTTGTGTCCTTGGTGCTGTGAGGCAGCTGTACTAATCATGTTGTCCCTAATACATTTAGTCACCTTTTCAGAAAGCTGAATTAAAATGAATTAGACAGCTTCTCCCTCCATAAAATCCATGCTGACTATCCCTGATTAGTCCCTGTCTTTCGAAATGTTGATTAATCTTGTCCCTCAGAAATTTTACCAATAATTTTCCAGTGACATCAGACCAACTGGTCTGTAATTACCTGGTCTATCCCTCCTTTTTGAACAAAGGACCTACATTAGCTATTCTTCAGCCATCTGGAATTCACCTGTGGCCAGCGAAGTATTAAATATCTCCGGCAAGGAAGCAATTTTCTTCCTTGTCTCCCATAGCATCTCATCAAACCCTGCAGATTTATAGGCCTGTATGCCTGCAATAAACATCTAATACCTCCTCCTTATTAATTTTATCTTGCTCTGAAATCTGTCCATCCCAAATGAAATTGCCATCTCTAATGTCTTTCTCCTTTGTGAATATAGACAAGAAATATTAATTTAACCTCACTCATGTCTTCTGGTTCAATGCAAAGCTTGCCCCTTTGAAGTCTATTAGGCATCTTTCATACTCACTTGGGCTGTGTCTCGGTCTGGATGTGATATCTCCTTCCTGACCACGTGAAGCTTACTGATCATGTGCTTTCAACAGGCCCTCTCTTAACTAGAACTGAGTTGCGCTGAGAAGGCTCATACTAGTTAAGTTTCAATAGTTTTAAAAACCTACTGAAGCCCGCCCATTTTTTGTATTTCTGCTTTTGTTTTTTTTATTCTGGCTTTTGTGTCTTAGATGAGTGTTTTGGTTTCTGTATCTAAGATAATTGTTTTTCTTTAAATTTGGGTTTTTGTACCTAGGATGGCACTGGGGCATGGTGACTTTGTAGACATTTCACTGTACCTCTATACTTTGCGACAATAAACCTAATTCTAATTCTAAGCTTCAGGTAATTGACTAATAATTAGTTCTCAGTTAGATGAATCTGCTAATGCACCAACTTTTAACTAGACTTCTGAACTTTAAACTTCTAAAAAGACAAAAGGAAGGATTTACCAGTTCTATTCCCCCGCTGATCCAAAATCCCTGAAATATATATTCACTTGTTCTGTGCCTCATTCTGGATGTGATCTCTTCTTCCTGACTGTGCAAAGCTTAATTCTCGTCTGGAAGATAGTTCAGTAACTATCATCTTCTCTTTCAGTTGTATATTTTTGTAATCCTGGCAGAGGTTTTATGTAGACACCATTCTTTTGATAGGCTATAATGATATCTATCCAGCACACAACTGCTCTGCCTCAGAGCTTACTCTTCCCATTGCCTTCATTTTTTTTGAGAAATTCTCCCTGCATCATTTTCACTATCATTATTCTGAATGCGGCTAGCAAAATATCATCATCTAATAAGTTGTCATCCATCATTAACCAGTAATGATGCATTCCTGGCTGTGCTTCAGTAGCTGATTAGAACATCCCAGATCACTTGCTGAGTCTTCATCTTTGTGGAACTCATCTCTAATTTCATCCAGTTTTTATAGTTTTACTTCACTGGCTTTCTATGGTGTATAATTTTGCTCACAAGTTGTGCAGATCTTTATACTTAGATTTTTAATCTCATGTTTCCTGAGCCCTGATGCAGCTCTTTACAACTGCTCAATCCCAGGATATTAAGATCATCCGTTTCAGTGATGTAGAACATACAGTTAATCTATTTTTCTTATCCTCTTGTTTATGTGCCTTTGATTTAGATTATTCCCAGCTGTTAAATCTCAGTTACTTTGCATGCTGATAGCATGACCTTGATCAGTGTCAGCACATCTTTCCTTGTATAACCACTTTTGATAAAAATTTCTGGCAACATTTTCTCGTATGATTTGAGCAGAATGATGTTACTCAGTGCTTCAGCTTCAGATTTATGGTTATAGGTTTATCTCTTACCTTCTTCCTGATCTGAATGATTGTGTGAAATTTTTCTTTTCTTTAGGAACCATCACATCCAACCACTCATTGGGTTACATGATTCCTTTATGTATTGGGTCCTCCAAATCAACATAATCTTCCAGGGTACAAATATTTTGTTTCTTTGTTCTTCTCATTTGTCTGTTGTTCTGTCTCTAATAGCTCATTTACCAGCTTTTCTATAGTCTCACATTTTGCATATCTTTTCCCAGTGATTTGACTTTCCACAAGCTCTGTAAGTTGTTCTGTGTGCAGGACATTTCCCTCTCTCATGTGGTCATCCCACAGCTATTACACTTTTCTCAATTAGTCTTGTGTCAGTTTTTTTGAGATGTTTCACTGCATTAATCCCACTGCCATTATGTTCTCTCATTTTGTGAAATGGGATTTGGACACGTGAAGTGCCAAAGGTCATGAAGCAGGGGTTCTTTATTTCAAAAACAGCAGGTCATTACAAGCAGGAAAGGAAATTAAGGATAAACAAGGAACTAATTACATTTGGCTACTCTTTGTCTGTCTGTTCCCACTTCATGTCAGCATTCTTTCCACCAAAGAAATGCTTTCTTCCAGTGAGAAAATGTTTATCTGCTCCAGCTGCAATCCCTCATCATTGCCACTGGAGCCAGTCCCGGCAAATTGTTTCTCTCCGTTGTTCAGTGTTCTCCATCATCATCACTACCTGGTGCTGGAAGTCCTGTTACAATCTTGAACTGAGCTGTTTGTATACAGTAGAACCTTGATTATCCGACCATCAATTATCCAAATTTCGGATTATCCGAACAAGATCTCAATGTCTCATAAAAATGGCTTTCGGCAACTCAGCAGTTAGTTATCAGTTAAACACCATTATGGCGTGCATTGCCAGATAACTGAGAAATCTTTGATAACTGGCACTCAAATTACCACTTGTTTATGATAGATCAGTTATCGGTTAAACAGCATTATGGCATGCATTTCTGGATAACTGAGAAATGTTCAGGTGACCGGCACTCATAAATTGCCACTTGTTTCCAGTTATCCAAATGATCAATTATCCGAACAATATACTCCGCGCCCGTCTCATTCGGATAATCAAGATTCTACTTCAGTCAGCATCCGTTTCTTGTGCTGTGGCAGATTTTACAGCCTGCAACATTGAGTGCTTGTCCTTTTCAATTAAATATGCAGATTTTCCCCCCAAACTTGCAACTTTACATGAGTAAGCTTTGTTTGCAATGAACTAGTTCCTTATTTGTTCATTTACAGCACCTGGCTGACTTGTTTCTGATACTGAACTATATACATTTCTATATATATAATATGTATATATTGTGTCTATGTTATATATGTAAAATTGGAATTATCATCATTTTTAATTCAAACTATTTTTGTGGCCAGTGTAGGAGTGAGACAAGGAAAGAAATCAGTCCAGCCCTGTTTATTGAGTATTAACATTTGTTATGAACTTGTCAACATTACTCCTGCCTCAGGCCTTAAAATTTGTATTGGTTGTCATAGCTGGCTGAGAAAGGGTGAACTGGCTAATTACTTTTCAATCTCATTTGTCAATCTGAATAAGTTTTTAAGTTTTTTTTGGCATGAGGTGTATTATTTGGGTGGAAGTGCCTAATGGGTTCTTTAAGGTCTGATCAAAATGCTTCAATAGGAAACAAATTTATTAGCTCCATCTAATTTAGAGATATGCAAACCAATGAGTGAATCTATTAGCTTAGCCTACATTTTCAAAATTCATTCACAAGACATGGAAGCACTGGCGAGACCAGCATTTATTGCCCATCCCTAATTGCCGAGTTAAAAGTCAACCACATTGCTATGGTCTGGAGTCACATGAAGGCCAGACCAGGTAAGGATGGCAGCTTCCTTCCCAAAAGGACATTACTGGGTTTTTCTGACAATTGGCAATGGTTTCATGCTCATCCTTAGACTCTTTCTTCCAGGTTTTTATTAGATTCAAATTCCCCTAATTGCCTTGGTGGGATTTGAACATTGGTCCCCAGGATATTACTTACATAAACTGGATTAATTTTCTAGTGATAATACCACTAGGTTATTGCCTCCCCCCTAACTTTAGACATATTTAACAAGTGAATCTAACTGCCTTCTGCCTGTTGGGACCACGTGGGTAGCAGCTGGCACTGGGAGATCAATCTCTGCTCTCATGGCCTCGATGTCGCAAATCCCAGTCCGATGGTGAAAGGTCTCCTGAGCAGGGAAAAGTCCCCAGTATTTATCCTGTTCTGAATCTGATAACATGTGCTGTATTGCCATCTTTGTATTCCTTTGTGCCAAAACAGTTCCAGGTGCCTCTGTGTCTTCGCACAACAGTCTGCTCCCAATTCTGAGCCAAGGTCATTGGAGCTACCCTCCAGCTGTTGTTTTTACACAAAGCCTGTTTTCCATGTATTTTCCTTCAATTTCGATTTCTTATTGCCATATCCAATTAACTCTTAACAATTAAACCTTAATTATCTGATTTGGAGATATTTGTAAACCTTACACTACTAACGTAATCTTGATGTGAAATAGTGATCTAAAGCTGTTATGAGGTTGTCAAATATAACATCTGATTCTCATTGATCTGTTGTTGAATGAAGACATGATCTGATATTGTCCGTGTGTGGAAAAGAGATGTGCTCATCTGGACTACATTTGATTTGGTGTCCAATGTGGAAGCTGTTTGAAATCTTTGGAATTGTGATTTTTCTGTCTGCCAGCTTGCTGGTCAATAAAGTGGATCTGTAAGCTTAATTTTTTCTAGTGGAAGGAATTATACCAGTGAATTTTGTAACATTGGCTGATTGTTGATAGACACTTGAAGTTTTGATTATTATCTTGATTTGAAAGAATACTGATGTGACTTTGATCCCCTTGCACTACCTCATTTTGTTGCCTTGCTTTATTCTTTGTTGATTTAAGTTGTTGAATATTGGGGTAGAATGACCAAATAAATCACTCAACCACTTCTGGCATTAAAGAGTTTATTGAAATTACTCTGGTGGGAAGAAACCTCTTCAATCTTCTTCAGTGAGCATAGACATATATTTTTATACATTGTTTTCAGCTCACCTTTAGCAATTACAGATCAATCATATTATTAATTGATTACATACGCATCCAATCAGGTTAATCATGTGACTGCATTATCAGTGAATGAATTGAATCATTTATTGTCACATGTATTCAATAAAAAATACAGTGAAAAATGTGCTGTTGTCATTGTAGGTGCCATTCACAGTAACTTATAATAAACTAAAAAATAAAGAAAAATAACTTAAAGACATTCCAACTTTTCCTTCTCCACTGCTACAGGCCCCCTCCGGGCTTCCCAGACCATGCCATGCCACCATTAGAGTCCTGCTCTGAGCTACGCCAGCCCAAACCATGCCACCAAGCGAAAATCCAGCTCTGGACTTCCCAGCCCACACCATGCCACCACCAGCCCATGCCATGCCACAGCCAGAGTCCCAGTCTGAACTACACCAGCCCACACCATGCCGCTGCCAGGAGTGCATTCCACATGGAAGCGAGATTTCCACTCCAGGCTTCACAAGCCAGCCAACTCTGTAGCCATGCTGCCTCCGAAGACACCGCCACTGTTTCGGAGCCCAATGAAGCTGCCTTTCTAACACTGACCTCTTTTTATCGGTTAAGTTTGGGAAAGACGGAAAGAGAAAAAAGCAAATGAAGCGGATGAGCCCATGTACAGGAACCTGGAAGCTGCCTACTTCGCTGCCACAGCCAACTGATGGACAGGTTTCTGGATAAGGTTTCTGGATAACCCTTGGTCTTCCATGATCTCGTGATGTTTCCCAGATACTCTTATTTCTCTCCTTGAGGCTTTTCACAATGCATGCTGTATTTAACCACATTCCAATACAGCCAATTTCTGTACCTGTAATTTGATCCTCTCTGCCAGCAGTAAGGGGTCACCCTCCCTTGCTGTCTAAAGCTATTTTGTTCATATGATTTCTGGTGGAATCTGTTGAATCCTTATTGTGGCTTTTTTTAAAGTTATATGTCAAAATCTGTAACAATTTCTAAGTCTATAACTATGATTATCGAGAAATCTTAACTAAAGTAAATCTCGTTGTGATACATTCAAGACTCAAAATTAATTAAGTATATAATTTTTCTATCGGCATACAGGGTACTCTTATCTAGTTTTTCCTACATAAACGACTGCAGTTGCATGTCTGTCTATGTGTAGTATCTTAACCCTTGGATATATTCTGTCTATGGAGCTACAATTGTTCTAACTTCTGATTTACTTCAAAACAAACTACACCAAACAAGCTATTCTAAATTAACTGAAAACTACTTTTGGGTGATTCAAGATGGCGATGATCTAACAGGTCTGCCTTGCTGAGCTCTGCACCACAAATCAGGCAAAGTGGTGCTTTTACCCTCCCCTTACTAGCTGTTTTGGTAGATCCTCAAAGCTTTAATACATGGTGAATGTACGGTATTCTGAGTGTTTACTGCCTCCTGGCACATCCCCTTAAATTGTTAACAGATGCACTTTCCAGGTTGGTGGCCTTGGAGTGCGCCGTATGATTATAGGGGGAGACTTTAATCATCTCATGGATCCCACAGTGGACAGGATACCCAGGGGTCTCCCGGGCACCTCCCCACAATCTAAACAATTGGGGGACTTATGTGGGGAGTTGGGATTGGTGGATATATGGAGATGCCTTCACCCAGCATTTAGGGACTTTATCTTTTTCTCCAATCCGCACAAGTGTTACACAAGGATTGATTTCTTTCTTGCTCCATTATTTTTTTTGGATTCAGTGGTGTCTTGTAAAATTGGGAACATAGCCATTTCTGATCACGCAGCATTGTATTTGGAGATTAGGGCCAGGGGTAATGGAGTACGTTTGTGGCATTGGCGCATGGACCCTTTTCTCCTGACGGACCGTACGTTTATCCAGTACTTTTCATGGGAGTTTAAAACGTTCTTGGATATCAATTTGGGTACAGCCAGTAACCCGTTGGTGCTCTGGGAGACTGCCAAGGCCTATGCAAGGGGTATAATTATCTCTTTCTCAGCGAGGCAGAAATGACAGAGGGGAGAGCAGCAGCGTATGCTTGAGGCCCAGCTGAAGGTAGCCGAGACTGCGTACTTTGACGGGCAATCTGTGATGAAGTTACAGTGGATCTCAGCTCTTTGGGCTGCTCTGAACTCTGTGGTTACTGTGACAGCAAAGAGAGAGATGTCTTTGGTGAAGCAAAGGTTATTTGAGTACGGCAATAAGCCGGGTAAATACCTGGCATATTTGGCTAGGAAGAAGAGCACCTTGCTTCCCCCCCCCACCCCCAAATCTATTACACCTATTAGAGAGGGTACTAGTATTCTTATTTGTGATTCCAAAAAGATCAACGCAGTGATTAGGAAATTTTACTCCAAGCTTTATCGGTCAGAAGGCTGCGAGGACAAGTTGGCGAAGATGAAGTCCTTCTTTAAGAACCTGGACCTCCCAGGTGTGACTCTGGAGCTGGAACCCTTTTTAAATGCTCCCTTGACAGTGCAAGAGGTACAGGAGGTGGCAAAGCAGCTCCAAAGTGGTAAGGAACCCGGCCCAGATGGCTTTCCGTGTGAGTTTTATAAGGAATTTATGAATATGTTGGCTGAACCAATGTTGGAAATGCACAATTATTCATAGAGTCAGGACTACCTCCTGCCCTCTTTGAGAGAAACTAATATTGTCTCATTCTCAAGAGAGGGAAAGCCCTGGAGGACTGTGCTTCATACAAGCCCACCTCGCTGCTAAACTCAGATTTTAAAATTCTATCTAAGACACTAGCGCTGAGGTTGGAGAAGGTGTTGCCTTCTATTGTAAAGGAGGATCAGACATGTTTTATTAAGGGTCATAGGACCTCTAATAACATTAGAAGAGTACGGAACATGGTTCAGATGTGCCAGCAGAGGTTGATTCTGAGCTTGGTAGTCTCCCTAACTGCTGAGAAGGCATTTGACTGGGTGGAATAACCATATCTTTTTAATGTTCTGGGGCATTTTGGTCTTGATGGGGTCTTTGCCAGATGGATGAAAGTGCTATAAAGCGATCCTATGGCAGCAGTCCTTACCAATGGCATAAGGTCTGATAATTTCAGTATTGGTACATGCAGCTGACAAGGATGCCCCTCTCACCATTCTTGTTAAAATGACTTTCCCTCCTCGCTTATTATTTCCATTGTAATTGCTCCCTCTGTTATTACCTAAGCAAACGTTGGAGAGACTTAACAGTTGGCTTGCTTCTTTTATTTGGCATTGCAGGTGGCCTCTCATTAAGCTTGCCAAATTGCAGCTTCTCCTGGGAATGGGGGTGTTAGACTTTCCAGATTTTAAGTGATATCAAATGGGCTCCCTATTATCCTTTGTGAATGACGAGGCTTGTCAGGATCCAAAGTTAATATGGCTGGATATTGAGGCCTCCCAAGTAAAATATCCCCTTATTAATTTGTTATTTATGGATAAGATGAGGGCAGTCACGGAGTATTGTCAGAACCCGATTGTCATTAACATGGTTAAAACGTGGAGAATGATGTGACAAAGCGAGGGCAGTTTATATAAAACCTCCTTTTTCACCCCCATGAGTAGGAATGCCAGGATTTTGGCCAGGGTCGATGGATTCTGGTTTTAGGTTATGGGCGTCCAGAGGAGTCTCTTGTCTGGGAAACTTATTTGAGGGGGAGGTTATGATGTTCTTTGATCAGTTGAGCCGTAAATATGAAATGCTCAGGTGGGACCTCCTATGTTATTTTCAGATCAGGGACTTTATCCAGAAAAATATCACACTGTTGGTTGACCCTTATAAGTCTGATGTGGAAAGGAGAGTGCTTCAGACTACAGGTATTCTCTTGATTAACACCATCTATCATTGAGGTGGTGCCTCAAAAGATATTGAACAGCTCTGCGGGGTCTGGGCGCAAGAATTGGGAGTGGAGACCTCTTCAGAGGTATAGGAGGATATTTGGGAGAACGTGAGAAAGATCTCGATTTTAATATAACACAGGTTCATCACAAGGTCCATTTGGCCCCATAACAGTTTACAAAATTTAAAAAGGGAGGATCTCCAATGTGCCCTCAGTGCAAAATAGGTATTGGCACTCTTACCCATTGTTTGTGGTCATGCCACAAGCTTTGCAAATGCTGGGGCGCTATAGCAAGTAACTTGGAGGGGATCCTGGGCAACTGAAGTCAAGGTAGGTCTGGTATCTCTTCTCTTGAGGTCGAGAGTGTGGTGCTGGAAAAGCACAGCAGTTCAGGCAGCATCCGAGGAGCAGGAAAATCAATATTTTGGGCAAAAGCCTTTCATCAGGAATGGGTCTCTTCTCTTGGGCCTGCCAAATTTGCCTTCTTTAGATGAGCATGGAAAGAAGCTGTTTAGTATTCTTACATATTGTGGAGGAAGAACATTCTGATGAGTTGGATCTTGGAAGGTCCCTATCGGTATGGCATAGGTTAGTTCTGGAACATTTCCCCCTAGACTTCCCCACAGGTATGGTGCATCAGAAATCAGAACTTTTTTATAAGATGTGGTGGCCATTTCTGAACTGTATAGAAGTAGATTTGTCAGCTATACTTGTCAGCTATACCCACGAGGCCTGGGTCCGATGGGCTGGGTCCCCTGAGAGGAAGAATCCCAAATAAACACTGGTATGCTAACTGAATGTCCTGATGATGGGGAGCTTTGGTTGGGTTGTGCTGAGTGATGTAATTTAATTTAATTTAATTTATTTTGTTTAGTTATTTATTGAATTGTAGTATGGGTAGTTTTTTATTATTTGTTTTGTAAAGTAGAGTAGTTATTATACTCTCAGACTTTTTTTTGTAATTTTTAAAGCATAAAAATCTTGCTCAATAAAAAAAATTTTAAAAAACTATTACCAGACATCTTGTGCAGCTTTCAACCATGGCGGCCCCAACAGTTGTTAAGATTGTTGTTGTGATACTAAAACTAAAAGCAGTTGAAGTGTCTATTGTTTTAAACATTGTTTTCAATGAAAGTTTGGGGTTTCCTTTACCAAAGTAGCTCTTCATTATCCTAATGGTAAAGCTTTTCAAAATGACTTCACTGAGCAAGTGTTAGCAGACGGCTTTAGTGATTGGAATGAGGGCCAGGTGGATCTCATTGACTATGAGATCCTTGACTGGGGTTGTTAGCCTGGGCCAACCAGGGAGCCCTAGCTGATAGATATAAATAAAAGATTAATTGAGTCTTCTCATTGTAGGGACTGGCTCTGAGCTGGCTGAGTAGCCCATGTACTGTACACATGTAAATAAACAGTGACTTTCCTGGTCACAGGATACTGGCCTCTGTGCAGTTATTTCACCGTCATTATATCGTTGATGCTGAACTTTTATATGTCCGATGTAATTTTGCACCAAATTCCTTTCCTCAAGAAATTGAATCAGCTTTGGGTGTCCTATAATCGGGTTATTTTCATGGGTACCTGATCCAAAAAGAGCTTTCTGAGCTGCTAGTGGGCTTTTACTGTTCTCGCTATATTCTTGTACGCTTCTTCCCTATATTGTTGTCTAAAGTTTTGTTTGAGACAGTGTTCTGATAGTTTCTCCAGAGGAGATTTCTGTTCAGAGATGTTTCCTTCACTGCTGTTGTTCAGCTCTATGGCTTTTTTTCTCTGCAGCTGCTGGCTGGTCTGAAAGTGATAGCAGCCATTTGTTAAAGTGATGATTTTTTAAAAATCCTTTTCTCTAGCCAATTTCTGATCTGTTTCTTGGTCATAACTGCTAAGATTTTCTAGGCAGTGCATCCTGCCATATCTACCCCTTTTATCTTGTGGATTAATGCCATGTTATGAGTGGGCTCATGAGAGACTGGCCAAGAAGAAAGTGAAGTCAAGAACTGTCTTCAGGCTTAGACTTCAAACTAACACTATATATTATACATTGATACTAAATATGTAGAAGATTCTGATCTATGCTTACATTAGGTTATGAGAAATCTATCTTTTTTTCTGTGTTCATATCCATATACTCTCAAAACTCTGCCTCATTGAAGAATATCCTATCTCCATCGACACCGTTGATGTGTAAGGCTGCTCCAGAGTCCCGATGCCAGTACACAAGTTATCTTCTTTTCTATTGAAGGAACTGATTACAACCACCTCCAACACACCATCACCACCCAAAATGGTAACTGAGGTTCTGTTGACATCAAGGGACTTTGATTTCCATAGTTGAAAGGACCTACAGGCAGTCCCTGGATTATGAACAGGTTGCATTTCAGAATATGTTCATAAGTCGATTTGCCTGCAAGGTGGAACATGATACAGTACAATATGAGATATCCGTTTGTAAGTATGAGTGAATGTTCACATATTGGATGCTTAAAGTTAAGAGTACTATGGGATCTTGTTCATAAGTTGGATGTCGGGAAATTGGGGATCCCCTGTGTTGTTTTGTGTTCAAACTGAGAATCTTTGGACACGCAGCAGGCTGTCCTTTATAAAGCCGCGTCTGCTGCATTGTTAGTGCTCAAGGAATGATAAATACCTTCAAGTACAGTTGATAGTCTTACAGATCCAATTATGGTAAATAAGAATACACAAAAGTAAGCCAAATTGTTTTACTTTACGCCAATATTTTTGCATATTTGTATTGCAGAAGGTTCTAGAAGACGAGGATACCATCATAAGGAGAGAATATCTTCTGTGAATCCCAAATATTAAGGTGAGCCGAATATCATTTTTCATTGTTTTGACATATGGTTTGAAGCAATTTGGTCTTACTGACGCTCGGAATGGAGTTTGCTGCAGATGCAAACCTTGTGTTTGTGGCTGAGCCAGAAATATGAGAATTTTTAAAAACTGCCCAATCTGTGTCATACATAATCAACCTGCTTGCTGTTTCCAGTCAGTGATCTCAAACATAGAACATGAATTGCATTCCAGTCTATCTATAAGTAATATAGATAGTGTTTACATCTGGTTTTAATTTATGTATCTGGCTTCGGGGTGACTGGGTTTTCCCTCAAAATATATATTAATCATTTTATCATACCTCAGATAGTAACAGTTCTAAATCTAACAATGACATGCAATACCACTTTGAGTGTCTTACTTACTTCCTGCTTTTATTTGCATTTTACTTTGATATCTGAAAATGGTAGTACTAATACAATATATAAGATATAAGTTACAAATATGGTTCCAATGTAATATATAGCACAAATAATATTTAGCCATTGGTTATGAGTGGCAATTTAATTTAAAATCTCCTTTGATCCAGTAAAACATAATTCACTTTGAAATTTTATTTGCATTACAATCATGTTATGACATTTCAGAGTTCTAGAAGATATCAGCCTGGTGCTGGCATGCTTACTGAACATTTATGTTCTTGATCCGTTTTTGATCTGTAAATGTTTGTAGATTTTCTTTATAATTGCATAGAAAATTAATCTCTGTCTAGATTTGATTTTGGCATTTTTAAAATCTAGATGTGTCGAGAATGGACTAGAACAGAATGTTGCTGTCACTCATATTTTTTTCAGAAAATTATTAAAGACTTTCATCAAATTTTATAATTTTGCTCCACTACAAGTTTCAAATGTTAAACTATACAAATGTTGAACTCAGCAAAAATATTTGGAAAATAGCCTCTCAATAAAATGATACCAAAACAGTATTTGATTTACTGATATCATATATGATTTACCTGTTTATTTGGTACAATAAAATCCTGCTAATTTACTAGACTAATATCATTACCGATCTCTATAGTTTGACAAACTCAGTGACAAATTGAAAGCTAAATCATTTTTTGTCATGACACTATTTTATTGTTTCAAATGCAAGTGTTTCGAAGGAATAAAACAGAAAATCCAATCTTCCTTTGTATCCTTAGATTGTTTGCAGAAGAAAATTCTTAACCTGGAGACATTGGTTTTAACTCCAGAATACGAGCATTCAGACACAGGAGGTCAGATTTTTGGCACTATTTCATGTACTTAACTTTCTCATTGTCACTTTGATTTGAAATTTATTTTAGGCATCCAACATTCCTGTGCAAAAGGGTCATCTAGTTGAACATGTTAATTCAGGTTATGACTGTTTTGGATCGAAATGTACTTTTCAACTGTTGTGTCTATCCAGCTGCCAGTCAGAGCAATCAGAAGGAAGAATAGGCTGTAGGATGTCATTTTAAAGTGATCACCAGCTCCCTTTAAATAAATTGCTAGTTAATATATTTGAACTGTTTGTTTGCTGCTTTTGTGACTGTTAGGAGTTTTGACAGCAGTAACTGAAGACAATCCTTTGAGAAAGTAATTTGTCGAGTCAAAAGAGAGGTCTTATTCAGGCACTTCTGGAAAATTTCTGATTCATCCCAATGGATTTGGTGCTTGCACTGTTATTGTAGCTAGAAGAAGAGGAAGAAAGGAAGATTAGAATCTACAGAGCTACACCACCAGAGAAACAAAAATATAAGAGGGCAGATCACAATCAATGAGTGTTTGGTCTGAACTATTTATCTGCAAATCACTATGGAGCAGCACAGTCTGGATATTCGTGGAGTCAGGGACTTTCACCACTGCAGAGCCACACCCATACCTGACTGGCTCACAACCATCTCACACCTTTAACTTGCAGTGGTGAAAATTGCAGGCATTGCAAATAACATCAAGATTCCCAGAAGTGGATCTTGGTTGCCTTTTCCTCACTGTCTCCCCTACTCCGTTAATATCCAGCCTAAACTGCTCCAGGGCAAATTGCAGATAGCGAGTTTGGACTGATACACTAAAGTGATGTAACGTATGGGAATATGATTTCCTGATGTAACAAAAAAACATCAGTTTTGTGGAGGTGAGAGTGTGAGCATTGAGATTAGTGGCAGAGTTTTGGAACTGACATCAAGAGTAAGGCACTAAATCTTTCAATGCGATTGAATGAGAAACATCCTGGGTCAGATCTTTGAACTTCATTCTACACTGTTGTCAGTTCCTGGGGGATAAACATAAGCCATTTAATGCTGTTCTGGTAGTATACTAAGGCAGTCTTCTTCTACCTGATGGTTGTAGAAATAGAATGCTTTCTCTTAAGTTTCTCCACTAAAGTGTTCAAGGCATTATAGTAGATTCTAAGCTTACCTCCAGTTGACAATTTTCATCTAAAACCACAGGAGCAATTTTTAATAGAACTTCACAAAGAGTACTGCATTCCACTCAAAAGATAAAAGCTACCAAGGACTGATGTCGGGACTGCGAAATTTATGCTAACATATATTGTTGAACAGATCTCAGAAAGAATACCTTTAAGATAGCTAAATGACATTACAACATGTGAGCTGTAGTTTAAGAGGCCTGTGTCTTACTCACCATTCATTCAGTCAACAGTCATCCAGCTAATCAGTCAGTTGGCCAGTCAATGTATATAACATTAGAGCAATCTAAGTAAGTATATAACCCACATTGTCCATGTGAGTCTGAGGTGACTGAAGTATTAGTGTATGGAGTTGTTAATAAATTTATAAGTACCTACTTTAATAACATCCTGGCTCTCTGTAGTATATGTCCATGACCTAACATCATATTAATAACTAATTTTAAAAGAGGTAATATTTGGTGCATTGCACTAATGCCATAAACTGAGTAACCCTATTCACTTCATGATCAATTTGAGTGTTATTCTTCCCAAGGAATTGTAAAAATGTAAAAAGTGGGTGCTCAATCACAATAATTAACTTAAAGCTTAAATGTCATATGTTTTTTAGTTAATGGCACCGTCTCATAGTATGTTCATTCTTTGAATTCCATTCAACCCGAAGATGGAAAACAATTAGAGTCATAGAGTCATACTTAGCTTATCGAGTCTGCACCCACAGTAGCTACCACTAAAGTCATGCTAATCTCAATTCTTGGATAGCCATTTGTTTTTAATATTTTTCAGGCAATCTTTTATTGTTTGCAGCTTCCAAGGTACAGAAATACATGGAGCAAAAAGATTAATTAAAGCCAAATATACATAGCTGAACAATTTACGATTGGTATCAACCTTCTTTCAGGACACAAATGGACATTAAAATACGCCAAAATTAAACTAACCAAAATAAATTTTCATAGGACTTTTAAAAACTAAAACCTATCATTTTTATTTCTTTCCAATTTTTCCTCATATGAAGCTGGTGACTCATGATTCCAAAATGCTGGCTTGACTCCAGTAACCTTACCCAAATGGCCATTCTTCAAGTATGAGACAAGACAGTGAATGTATGCAGACTATTAAATTATGGAGCATATCATTGCCAAGTCTCATCATGTCTTCATCAGACGTCTCCACACACACATGCATATGTTACAATGGGGCCACTGATTATCAATCAAGATCAAGAATCCCAACCTTTTTTTACCCTGTCCATAGCTTGGGAACATAAAGTTCAATTATGCAGTTCAGTGTTACTCTACCATAGAAGAATAATGAAAGGTATTGCTTATAAAGGAAATTGAACGACTTTGTTACTCAGAACAAAACTTGCAATTTAGTTTTTATTAAACAACACAAGATTAAATACACAATAGAAATAATTAAATTAAATTAAACTAATAAATGTAATTAATGAATCTTCAAAGTATTATTAGCCACTCTGAATTCAGGGTGGAACATGAGCTATATTGAAAGTTTTTGATGGTGTGAAAATTTGACAGCTCAAGTTTGTCAGTCTTTTTGATTAGACAATTAGCCTTTAGCTAGTCGGGACAAATACAGTTGGAGTTGCAGAAGTTAATAATTTGTAAGTATTTACAAGTTTATAATTTTTTTACAGAAAATAAAATTATTTTCTTATTTTAGCTTTTAATAACTTGCAAGTAATAGGCTTATATTTCAAGGCTATATCAAAACTGTTGCCCCTTAACTACTTTATAATTCTTAATTGTATAACACTGTCTCACTGTGACTGATAGATTGGGATCAAAGTTCTTACTTGTCTGTTGGGTTAAGATTCCCTGTTGCTAAGGTGACAGCTTATTTTAGAAACAGCATGTTCAGAAAATAAGCTGGCTGAAATTTGAAACTCTGTGTTGTTGCACTAAGCTACAGCTAGTGGCTTATAGTGTCCAGACTGAAGAATCACTAATTGACACAACCTGGACTGTCAGCTAGACAATAAGAAAAAAATTAAAACTACGAGATCACGATAAATTATTTTTGATGGTGATATGTACTGTTTCAATTATAGTTCACCATTTAGCAAAGGGCTAACTAGACATTATGCTAATTCAATACTGCACACAGCGAGATATTCAAAACTGGCAAAGAGCCAAGCAAAATAGCTAGCATTTTGTATGGAAGAAAACTGAGGAGTGAGGCCATAGGGCGGAAACAGTCTGTTTCACAGTCTCTTTAGCCTGAATGTTGGCCAGTTCTGCGACACGATCATTTTATTAGCCTTATGAGAGAAAACTTCATATGAATAGCAATCGTCTGTTATCTGTGCTTTTTGGATTTTCCTTTTCCAATTTTATACATGCGCAATGGACATGATTGTTACTAAGAAGATGATTGTATGCATTTCAGATTTCTTCTGAGAAAAGCTGTTTCTTAAGGTGCTATTTGTAACATTGACCCGAAGAATGGTTACAGTACCTGAAATATTTATAATGATATTTTTAAAGCACAGTGGTGAAGAAAATGTTCTCTTCTGCTCTAATAGCTATTGTTGAATACTACTGATCATCGAACAGAACTGGAAATAAGTCGACTGCTGGTTTGGAAAAGATCTTAAAAGTTGTCTTCTGTGTCTGTTACTATACCTAGAAAGTATTTCCATTAATGAATTAAGTAAAATATATTTATAGTCTGTACAGATACATTACCTGAAGAAGCCTGTTCATTAACCTTGTTCTCGACACATGGGACTATTTTTGACTTGACATCTGCTAAAAGAAAATATTCTGGATCTGTTAGAATGCTGCTAGAAGCACATTTACCAGTGCTTGACCTGCTTAGCCAAAACTGGAGTCAATCATCTTTGAGGTATGTTAACTTTAAATCAGTTCTTTAAAAACACAAAACTCAAAAATGTTTGTAAATGTTAGACCCGTAAATATTTTGCAAACTTCAATCTAGAAGATATTTATTTACTTTCGAATACAGTACATCAAAAAGGCTTGATGTTTAAATGGATGCATAAGATGGGAAAAGTATGTGATCATTCATTTTGAATAACTTTCTATTCCATTTCTGCTTTGCCTGAAGGCAGGGCCTTGCCTCATTCTTCATAATTCTTCAACCTGAACAATTTTCTTCTCAATTTTTGTTAGTGATGGTTTGCCATTCCCTTCCACTGTCAGGGCTCTAGTAAGGACACAGATGCCAAGTCTATTTCAGCTACAATGGGAATTGAACATAGACTGTTAGTGTTATTCTAAACCATGCATTAGCCATCAAGCTAATTGAGATACTTGAGCATCTCAAATAACTTAGTTACTGCAAAACCTGATAATCCACCATACTGGTATAAAACTCTCACTCACATTTGTTTTATGATATTATGCAGTAGCAGAAGACGGTCTGATGGTTGCTCCTCCATGTTTGCAAGGAATTAAACCTACAGGTGGAATCTTTCCACTTTCAGACTAAATCCAAAACGAAAGAGATGAGCAGAGGGAAAGCATGTCTTGTTAGAATCTGAAACCCATTGGATCTATTGGCAACAAATTACTCGCCATTCAGCCATTGACTGGGTTTTAGACGCTGAGCAAGAAAGTGCTGCCAGCCACTATTTCCATAATTTTCTGTTTTAATTTCAGATTTTCAGCATTTTGCTTTTGTATCATCAATGCCCTGACCAATAGTTATTGCTCAATCAACACTCCATAAAGCAGGCTATTCAGCTGTTATCAATTGTCATTTGTTGGAATTTGGTGGGCACAAACTAGCTACTGTGTTTCCAATACTGCAACTGTAACTGCACTTCAAAAGTACTGCATTGGTGTGTCTGGTAATTGCAAAGAATAATATATAAATGCAAGTCTTGTTTGAAAAGGTGTATCTCAATGATAAGTAATCCCATTGCTGACCTTATAATGGATGAGGTGATAATGTTTGGACCAAAGATCTGGCGGACTCCTTGTTAATGTAGCAAGTAGTTAAGCAGGTGATTGGAGTTAATAGGTTAACTAACTGATTGTGTAGATATAAAGAGGAAACAACATGTAAGTTAGTTGATTGTAAAACATTGGTGTTTTACTGACGGTGATCAATAGATGGAAAAAAAACCATAGCTGATTTGGTAAGGGGAGAAAATGTTCAGTTGTGTGTAAGAGGACGTCTGGATATGATGAAACAGAAAAACAGAAAGGAAAAGAGGAAAAAAGTAGAACTGTTGTGTGGAAGGAGATGTAAGACAAATTAGTTGATAAAACATGATCCACAAAGAAAGGCACCTTGGTTTCTGACTCACCAACTGACTTGGATCCAAATTGACATTGACAGCAGAGGATAGTTGTCAAAAGGTGGAAACAAAGAGACAGAAGATTGCAACTGGAGTTACTATTTAGAAGAATGGCTGCAAAGATTTGGAGTATGACTTCCCACTGACAGTTTGTGCACCTGAACCTTTTGAACAATGCGAAAATGAAGTGGAACTGCAGATATAGGTTAAGCCTTTATTATGAAAAAAATAATGTAAGCCTTGGCATGGTTGCTTCCTACTAAAAGCAAGATCAGGTGTGAAGTATTCTCAACCAGCTAAAGATTCAATAACTGGACACTGAAGAAGTTTCAGCAATGCTGTTGTGGTTCTGTTTGCCGAGCTGGAAGTTTTTGTTGCAAACGTTTCGTCCCCTGTCTAGGTGACATCCTCAGTGCTTGGGAGCCTCCTGTGAAGCGCTTCTGTGGTGTTTCCTCCGGCATTTATAGTGGCCTGTCCCTGCCCCTTCTGGTTGTCAGTTTCAGCTGTCCGCTGTAGTGGCCGGTATATTGGGTCTAGGACGAAACGTTTGCAACAAAAACTTCCAGCTCGGCGAACAGAACCACAGCAACGAGCACCCGAGCTACAAATCTTCTCACAAACTTTGAAGTTTCAGCAATGTTATTAAACTTTATGGGCAAAATTCATAAGAAAGATGACCTCAACTGGACATTTTAAGATAAGGGACAGGAGGTTTAGAGATGTGAGGAAAAGCTTTTTCATCCAGAGAGTGGTAGGAATTCAGAACTCACTTCCTGTAAGGCTGGTGGAGGCAGAAAACTTCATAACACTTGAGAAGTATTTAGATGTGCACTTGCAATGCCAAGGCTTACAAGGCCGTGAGCGAAGCTCTGGAAATGAGATTAGAATAATTCGGTGGCTGTTTTTGACCAGTAAGATGCAAAGGATTGAAGGGCCTTTTTCCATGTTGTAGATCTCTATGACTCCATTCAGCCGTAACACAAAGATGGAGAATTTGATGGTAGTGGCAATGCAAGACTGACCAGGCACAGGTTGAAAGCATAAAAACAAAAGAAGAAACATGGCTAAAAAGGAGTGAGTATAGACATACACTTGACAATTAAAATAAGCAATAGAAAACTATAACAGAAGAGTCATCCCCAGGAATACAGAGTGTATGGTCCTCAATTATGCAAAGATACGGATCAAAGTTAAGGAATTTAAGAGTTCTGTGCGCTTTAGGTTTAACAATAAAAACAAGCTGCAATCACTAAAGGAAGTTCTCTGTCACTTAAATAGGTTGCACCACTTTATCGGGACTGAAGTAGTGTCAAGTGAAATGCATATATTGTTGAGTAGGTTGTCTATGAAAATGGCTCAAACTGGAAGTAAAATACGACAAGGCAAATACGACAATCACGACAAGTGATTTTTGGGAAGCCACTGAATCTACAGTTTACACAATCCTGATTGTATTCATTTAATAAGACATAATCACTCAAATCAAAATATTAAGTTGGTGTCATTGGCATCAAGACATAGAAAATTAAAAGAAAATAGGATTATATTGTATTGAAAGGATTGCTGGTTAAAAGTCCTATTAAAAGATGAAGTGGAAGGGGCAATGAGTGCACCAAGCTAATAGAAGAGATTGGTAATAAATGTGATATATGTAAAAAGAGTAGAAGGACACCATCATGACCATAGTGAGTCTTTTATTAACAAGAGAGTAACAAGGCTGAAGCAATGCAATTGAAGGTATGTGATAAAGAAGAAAACATTTTCATTCTGTACTTCAAAGACATGACAACTTGACTTAGTCAATCTACAATAATATAACAAAGGGAAAAAGTAATAGTGTGCGAGAAAATGAGAAAGGATAGAAACCAGACTTGGTTAATAGATAAATTCCTAACTTACGATGTAGAAAGGGTGGTATTTGTTAATTATGAGTGAAACGATATGTGTAAAAATATAAACATTGTGATAATGTACAGAACATTCTTTAATAAGGAAAATGTAAAAGAAATCTGATTATAATGGATCAGATCCTTAAGATCCTAGCAGACCAACCAAGTTGTAAATTAACAATTAACCTGGCATGGGTAGTTCCTGTGAAGAATTTACTGAAAATATATTTCCAAGTCTGGATGATGAGTGGCTTGGAGGTGAACTTGCAGGTGGTATTTTCCCATGTATCTTTTCCCCTTGTTTTTCTAGGTGATAGTGCTCGTGTGTTTGGAGGATGTTGTCTAAGGAGCCTTGGTAAATTTCTGTGTTGCTTCTTGCACATGGTACACACACTGCTGGTGTAGAGTGTCAATGAGGGTGGGAATAAATATTTATGGTTGTTGTCCATTTAAGTGGGCTGTTTTGTTCTGGATGATGTCAAGCTCCTTGAGTGCTGTTAAAGCTGCACACATCTCTTGACTTGTGCCTTGTAAACTGTGGTTAGGCTTTGGAGAGTCAGGATGTTAGTTAATTGCTACAGGATTCCTAGTCTTCAATCTGGCCTTGAAGCCACATCTTTATCTGGCTAGTTCAATACAGTTTCTGATTAATGGTAAACCTCAAAAAGATCTGTTCAGTAATGGTAATGCCATTCAATGTCAAAGGATAATAATTAGATTCTGTCTTGTTAGAAGTGGTTATTGATACTTGTGTGGCACAACTTTTACTTGCCACTTGTCAACCCATATATGGGTATTGTCCAGGTCTTTCTGCATTTCTACATGGGCGACTTCAGTATCTGAGGAGTTGCAAATGCTGCTAGACATTGTGCAGAGCTATCATAACAGTGAGCATCTCCATTTCCGACCTTACAATTGAGGAAAGGTCATTGCTGAAGCTGGTTGGACAGAGGACAGAGGACAGGGGACAGAGGGCTATGGAACTCCAGTAGAGATGAGGACCTGGCTGTGGGTCTGGAATCACACGTAGGCCAGACAGGTAAGGATACCTCTAGATTGTTAGAACATTCAAGGTTTGCAAAAGGAATTGTTAAAACATTGTTAAGTATGGTGGCCCACAAAACACTCGTCTGAAAAATTCGGTCATATGGCCTATGGGGAAATATAGCTTGGATTTGATATTGGGGAAATGATAGGGAAAGTGCAGCAGGTCAGGCAACATCCAAGGAGCAGGAGAATCGACGTTTCGGGCATGAGCCCTTCTTCATGAGCCGTTCCTGAAGAAGGGCTCATGCCCGAAACGTCGATTCTCCTGCTCCTTGGATGCTGCCTGATCTGCTGGGCTTTTCCAGCAACACATTTTCAGCTCTGATCTCCAGCATCTGCAGTCCTCACTTTCTCCCCGAAATGATAGGGAACAAAAGGTTAGGCTATTAAGGTATTGCTTTGAATAGAAAATAGATCGAAGTGATTCATTTCAGGGTTAGTGAACAATTCACTTATTCCCAATGTGTACATGTATGGATAATTTTGACTTAAACATATTGCCTAGAAATTGGTTAATGTTAATAGGCCAAAATGAATTAAAGACAGGATTGATCCCTATTCTAAATCCCCTTGGTCCAAGAACTGTACGAATAATGTTAAGGTGAGTTTCTCCTCAGTGCTGTAAATTGCACAGGAGCCTACTCATATTATCCAAATACCCCTGATGTGAGAATCACTTAGATGGAAATTCTGCCTCACTCCACAACCTGCCTTAAAGAAGTCCACTTCATGTTTCAAATTTTGACCTTTTGACTCATCGTGGGTGGATCGGTAACTAACATATTAAGGAACAATAAGAACAAGATCTAAATCATTCAGTTTGATACGTTAAACAATTTGCATTTATATTATGCCTTTAATGTAGAAAAATAATCAAACTGCAGAACCAGATAAAAAGTGAATGACAAAAAGTGAGCAGCTTCGGCACCTTATGCAGGCCATAGAATCTTGGAAGGTGATTGCTACTTTGGCAACGAGGTTGAATCTTTCCGGATCCTAAAAATGCTGTTGTGCCTCACAGCCATTAGTACAATTGATTCATAATGTTGAATGATTTGGTCAAGAGTGCTTGGGACCAGAACGTTTAATTGACATAATAGGTTAATCTGTAAACTGCACTTACAGTATTTTATATTTTACCTGTACTGTGTGGCTGTTGGTTAACTGCAATTGCTCTTTAAAGAGTCTCAAATCACACAAACGTCTTTTAAATCTTTCCCCTCTGACCCTAAACTTAAGCCCTCTAGTTCCGGACTTCCCCAACTCAGGGAAAAGACCTTATCTATTTACCCTATCCATGCCCCTCATGAATTTATAAACCTGAGCGGGACTGACAATGGTCCACTCCATAGATTATAGAGGCAAAGACTCCTGAGCTGGATTACAATTATGGCTAACTGATCTTAATTCTGATGCATGATTTGGGAATCTGTCCCTGTGCACAATGGCAGCAATGTTAGAGTGAAAGGTGACAGTACACTTCAAAGTGCAGTATTGAAGTGAAGATCTATATTGTAAAAGGAATAGGAGATATGCCACGTTGCTTCAGTGAAGTTGGTACATTTCTGATACCAATCTCCATTGACATGGGGCGTGGTAGCCTATGGTGTGTGCCCTACAATGTGGTGCCTGCTGTCCAAGATATGGCCCAGAGCAGCAATTGGTGTGCTGCAGTTACTTGGTACCTGCTTTGACCTTCACTTTGGAATTGTGCCATTTAGTTTTCTCTTTGGCACATGGTAGAATAGGAAATGCATATCAATGAGGTGAGACTGGACATGAATGGCACATAAAGGCATGCAAACAGGCCTCTCTCGGCTCACCATTGAGATGCTCAACTGTGAGCATGGAGGTTGGCATTGGCAAAGTACCAGCCTCACCATATCACCATGACCTATTTGGGACTAATACAGTTCAGCATTTCAATACTGCACTTTGGAGCTCACTAACACCTTACCTTGCAATGCTCCTGCCAAGCCACTTTGCATACAAGGTCACACAACCATCTCATGCATCAGTACAGGGTATATCTCCGGGCTCTTATCTTGCTGTGTGAGCATTCATCCACTCTGTGCTTGCTTGGTTGCTCAGAGTATCTCTGCTTGCCTTGCTTTTTAGTGCAGACAGATAGCCAGGTAGCTTGTCTCGTTTGGCTGCAATGAACTGTCAAAGGGGACTATGTTAGTCAGCCTCCTAGTCCTTCCTCAGTCAGGAAAGATGATGTGGTGATCCAACTGAGTAGCAAGTACAAAGGGCAGTAACTTTTAGTATATTGAGGGAATGGGCTGGGTGAGAGCCATTGAGAGAAGATGCTTCATGCAGCATTGAGAGTGATAGACCATGAGCCTTTGTGGAGGATGGGTGCAGTGACAGAGTTAGAGTGGATGTGAGGTAGCAGAGAGGAGATGGTGGCTCTTACCCTGACAGAGTACAGGAGATCATTAACCTTCTTGTGGTATGGCATTTCTCCAGACCATGGACAGCATACTTCAGACCAGCAACTGACATAGTACACAGCTGGGTTTAAATATGGCACCCATAGCACGAACACTGTGAGGTCCTGCCATTGCTGACTGAGAAAAAAAGCGCCATGCAGACATGCTGCATTCTTAATGAGATGAGCAGTGGAGAACTACATGAAGACTCACTCAGCAGAAACTCTCCATGAAACTCTCTGAAGTTGGCACTTTGCTGATTTTTGGTAAAATACAGCCCTATATTTCTTAGAATACATTGACAGTGAGACACAACAGTTCAGTTTTATTGATTTGGAATTGCAAAGGATTAAGATTAGATTAAATTACATACAGTAATGAAAACAGGCCCTTCAGCTCAACAAGTCCACACCAACCCTCCGAAAAGTAACCGACCCAGACCCATTCCCCTAC
This sequence comes from Chiloscyllium plagiosum, assembly GCF_004010195.1. Lineage (NCBI taxonomy): Eukaryota > Metazoa > Chordata > Chondrichthyes > Orectolobiformes > Hemiscylliidae > Chiloscyllium > Chiloscyllium plagiosum. Next base: position 63,395,805 of record NC_057715.1, on the reverse strand, counting down.
CCTATATTTACCTCTGACTAATGCACCTAACACTCTGGGCAATTTAGCATAGCCAATTCACCTGACCTGCACATCTTTTGGACTGTGGGAGGAAACCCACACTGACATGAGGAGAATGTGCAAACTCCACACAGACAGTCACCAGAGGCTGGAATCGAACACAGATCCCTGGCATTGTGAGGCAGCAGTGCTAACCACTGAGCCACCATGTAACTCTAATACAGTTCAGCATTTAGAAGCCCAAGAACACATCCCTGTGGGACACCACTGGTCACCGACCTCCAGGCAGAATAATTTCCATCCACTACAACGTCCTATCTTCTTTCAGCCAACCAATCCTGTATCCAGACGGCCAAATTTCCCTGTATCCCATACCTCCGAACTTTCTGAATGAGCCTACAGTGGGGAACCTTATCAAATGCCTTGCTGAAATCCATATACACCACATCCACTGTTCAGCCTTCGTCAACTTGTCTCGTCACACCCTCAAAGAACTCTATAAGGCTTGTGAGGCATGACCTGCCCCTTTCAAAGCCATGCTAACTATCTTTAATCAAACAATGTTTTTCCAAATAGCCATAAATCCCACTTTAGAATCCTTTCCAGTACCTTGCTTACCACAGACATAAGACTGGCTGGTCTGTAATTCCCAGGGATTTCCCTATTACCTTTCTTGAACAGAGGAACAATATTCGCCTCCCTTGAATTATCCGGTACTACTCCCATGGAGAGTGAGGGTGCAGAGATCATCGCCAGAGGATCAGCAGTCTCATTCCTCTCTTCCCATTGTAACCTTGAATATATCTGATCCAGCCCTGGGGACTTATCTATCTTGAGGCTTCCCAGAATTTCCAGCACATCCACTTCCTTAATATCCATCTGTTCAAGCCTATTAACCTGGTCCACGGTGTTCTCACTATCAACAAGGTCCCTCTCATTAGTGAATACTGAAGTAAAACACTCATTTATGGTCTCCCCTACCTCTTCAGACTCCACGCACAAGTTCCCCCCACTATCCCTGATCAGCGCGACCCTCCTCTGATCATCCTCTTATTCCTCTCTTATGATTTTATCATATTATTTAAATCAACACACAAACAGCCATGTTGGCTAGTAAAGTGTTTAATGTTTCTTTTAAGAGTAAATGATATAAGCAAGGTGTTGACGTACAATCAAGATATGCAAAAGATCAGTTAAGCCGAGTGTATTCATGAAATTTATGTACCAGCTTCAAATGTTTAACCATTTTTCATAAAAAGCTTGAAAGACTTGCAAAAAGTACACATATTAAAGTAATATTCTCATGTCTAAAATTCCATTAATTCTGGAGGCAATGACAAATAATGGGAAACATCATAAAAAGAATTTTTAAAGTGAAAATTCATCAAATTGCAGATGTTGGAATTGAAACTGTGAAATCACATTATAGCTGGACTTTGTTAATAGAAACCTCCTAATTTTCTCCTAAACCTCTTAACCTTTAACTAGCACAGGGAAGATTTATATGAAGACTTAACTCTTTTGGGAATCATGAGACCTTGCACTATAAGTGATGATGTGGTATATTGAACAACACTATAAAGGAATTCCACTGTGTATTCTTTGTCTGAATGTTCCTTTATTATGTTCTGGCAATTATCATACTCCAAATTGACAATGGATAATATATTAAGAAAGTTTTATGCTATACATTTCTTAAAACATTTTTGACATTCTGCTGTCATTTAGTCTCTTGAAAGTGAATAAAATTGTGCTCATAAAATTGTATTTTGAGTTTATGATTTTTCTATTTATTCTCTATCCACAGAATGTTAGAAAACAATCTTAAAATCAATAGTAATGAAGAAAGTGGACAGGTAAGATTGACCATCCAAGAATAAAAATCAGTTTATCCTTCAGGGAGTCCTATTGATGTTACAAGCCACAAAAACAAAACTTAATTGTACAGTAACAAGTTGTACACATTATGTGGTATAACTTCCTTGTCATTATAAAACCATATATATACTTTTTCACCATGACTAATGCTGCAAGAAATCAACTTAAATATAACATATTGTATGAACACTTCAGACACAAGATAACATCACATAAAATAAGAACAGTTCTTTGCAATGGTATTTATGCTACTCAGTATCAAAAAGCAAAAGGAATAGAATATCTGGGCTAGCAGATGGGGAATTTGAGGCAGGATTTTGTAACCACAGCTCTCAGTTACTTATTTTTACTGTTTTAAGATCCCGCTACAAGTGGGAACAGGCACTTCTTGTGTCCCCACATTGCTCCCCTTTATATGGATTTCAGCACCAGAGTTGCATTTTATGGGATGATCTAAGTAATCAAGAATTTTGCCAGTTCTACTTCCAGTACTTTCATTTTCATGCCAGAACTTCATTCTTTAGTAGTGGGAGTCAGTATCAGTTAAGGAGATACCTCCCCATGCTACAGTGAAATATCCTCGCACCCTATTCCATGGAGGTAGACGATCCAGTAACATGATGCATATCCATATTATGTATATATTCTGACCCTAGGATTTAGGGAGCTCTCCAAGGGAATATTTATGGGTGGCTTAGTGGAAAAGATACATGTATTAAAATCTACTCTCTCTTCTAACTTTTTACTTCAGACTTTTGCCTTTTCTTAAAAAAAACAGAATCATATAAATTGCAATCAATGTTTTACTTATTGTAAGAATAACATGGTGCAATCCAAAAGTGTAATGACAATGAAGTAACAAAGTGCAAAAAAAAGGCAGAAGCTGACCAAAATTGTACAACAAGCCTGCTGAATAAATGAGGAAAATGGACAAATTAAACTCATGTGCAATGCAGGCTATAGCAGGTAAAAGAGGATAATAAATTACTCACCTTCCCTAGTGCCAACACTTCCCAAACCACAGCATGGCTATTAATGAGAAAATGTAGATCCATGCGTAAACCAAGCAATGGTGAAAATACAGCACAACGCAGACCCTTTGGTTCTAAGACTGACTATTCTGATCAATAATACTTACATCTCTGTACTAACTCAAATATTTAAACAGGTTCCCAGTGACCTTAAACTAACAGCAGACAGTCACCATGAAATTCAGTTCCATAGTACCTGTTGCATTTTGCCCTTCTCCTTTACTGTGAACTAGACCTGCACCACTACTCAGTGCAAGTGGGCAACTGCTTCCTGGAACAAGATATCTGGGCAACTCTTTCCTGATGCCCAGACGTATGCCCCAAATTAATAACTCTGAACTGAAGTTCCTTAAAACACAGAGAGTAAATGCAGATATGATTATTTTAAATCACAACTGGAGAGGCAATAACCTGGTAGTATTATTACAAAACTGTTAATCTAGAGACCCAGGTAATGTTCTCGGGACTGAGGCTCAAATTCTAGCACAGCAGATAGTGGAATTTGAATTCAACAAAAATCTGGAATTAAGAGTCTAATGATGACCATGGAGCCATTATCAATAGTCATAAACCACATGTAATGTCCTTTAGAGACAGAAACTGCCATCATTCTCTGGTCTGGTCTACATGTGACTCCAGACCAACAGCAATATGGTTGACTCTTAACTGCCCTCTGGGCAAATAGGGATGGGCAATAAATGCAGGCCTGACCAGCGACACACTCATCCAATGAAAACAATATATTTGCCATAGACTCATGAGCCCAGCTGTTGTGGCACGCCACCAAAACTTGCATTTCTGTATGATGTTATTGGAATTATTTAAGTAACATTAAATTAATAGTCAAGCTCACCTGCACTGTTTTAATTCCTAATATATCACTCTGCACTTTGTTCAGCTCCTTTGTTTTATTACTTACTATTTTTATTACTTATTCTATTTAATGTGTGGCAGATTTGAATCTGGAACCTTTTTTTAGTCATTTTAATTTTTATCTCTCTAGATCTGAGTTACATAAACATTAAACTCAAATATAATACTAATTATACATTTGCCATACATTCAAAACAAATAAACTATTTAACTGTAATTCCTTATGTGGTGTTTTAGACTGGAAATAACTCCCACGGAGTCTCATGGCTGTAATGTGGCATACTTTATTTCTATCTCCCAACAGAGAGGGCAGTATAAAAACTTGATCAATACTTAAAAGTGTATTACTTCCTCCCAATAAAATAACAATGATTACCTTTTCATACAAATTATATTGTGCCATGCTGTGATGCACTCCCCTCTCAGTAACATCAGTCCTCACTCATTCTTATTTTGAACATGTTTTTGTCCTTCTTTTCACAACTACTTCCCTCTTATCACACATGAGACTGAACAGCCTGAAACAACAGAGAGTCCAATGCTGTCCATGTTGAGATCCACCTCCATTTCTGAGGAGGAAGCCACTCAATCCTCAGAAGAAGCACAGGCAAGGTTTTCATCCACATCCTCCAGTAGCTCAGAAACTTCCACATTGATAGGTTCTCTTTCCAGATTAGACATGGGGGCACAATTTGGGTGAGCACATCACTGACACATCTTCACAACAGGTCGAGGAAGAAACTTATCAGGTCTCTCACACTCAGAGCACCATGTAGACCAGGTGTTCTGCTCAGACCCAACTAGAAGATAATTCCATGGTCAAAAACAGAAATTGCTGGAAAAGCTCAGTAACTCTGGCAACATCTAGGGAGAGAAATCAGAGTTAATGTTTTGGGTTGAGCATTACAGAATCCACAGTTCTTTCACTTTTTATTTGACAATCTCATGGTGTTGGCCATTTGAGACTTTAAAATGAACATAGTGGCTTAGCAACAGTGTACAGCTTTGTCAGAGGCAAGCAGTAAACTAGAAGAAAGGTTAGAGGTTATCAGTTCTGTGCTGACTCCTGCATGCACAGAATTGCTATTGCCACAGAGACCCACGTCTAATACATTCAGAGTTTGGAGAATATGCACACTGACCTGCACTCCATTGCAAGGCAAAAAGAGGATAAGAAACCACAGCCTCACTCCAGGTTACCCTTCCTCTCAGTGAGACAGGTATTGCCAGCACGGATGCATAAGGAGGAGAAGCCACATACAGGACCTCCAGAAGATACCTCTCAGGTCACTCCAGAGGTGCCCAGCCCATCCAACACACTACTGACTGTCTATGGTGTGTCATAGCCTGTTATGCTCAGAGAAGGTGAATTCGTACTACATCATGTTTTGGATCAAAACAAACGGAGAATGCTGGAGAATCTCAGCAGCGCTGGCAGCATCTATGGAGAGAGAAACCGAATTAATATTTTGAGTCCAATATGATTCTTCTTCCTAATAGTCAAATGCACCCTGAACTCTTGCTGAAGAAGAGTCATACCAGCCTCAAAATGTTAACTCTGTTTCTGTCTCCACAGATCATGTGGAAAGCTGCAGCTCCAAATTGTTGTTTTCCATTGTCAAGTCTGAACATTTTTAAGTCTGCATCTACTTAGCTTTGCATATCTGGCATGACAAGGGACCAATCGATGCAAAATATGATTGCTTGAGACCATAATTTCATAAGAGAATGACCTTTCAATAGAATCCAGTTTGATGGCAGATGGGTGGCATTACAGAATCAACAGATACATGATTTGTACAATTGCCGCTAGCCAAGCTTCAGATGCAAATCATTGGATTTGGTTCCTGAAGAGAAATTAATAATTTACCCTATCACTGTGCATACGGTAGCAGCCATTTTATCTGTTTACTAGTTGTATTTGATGCAAAGGTGTCTAGGCTTGAACTTTATGTCCTTATGACTGAATTGCAGCTCCATCTGAGATCAACAATGTGGAGAGAAATTAGAGTTGACGTTTTGAATCCACTGACCCTTCTACAGAACCTGCCAGATCAGCTGAGTTTCTCCAGCAATTTCTATATTCAGTTCCTCAAGTTTGGGGTTGGGGTTTAATAGACTGGTCACTGGGAGAAGGATGATGGTGAAAGAGGAAAATTCCAGATCGAGGAGTGAGATTTTGATTAGGAGCTGATTATGTGGGTGATTTACAATATACAATTACTGCAGCTTTACTAGACTCAATACAAGAGGGTGAACGGCCAGTTCACAAAGCCATGATTTTAGGGAGTAAATTGGAAACATTAACCATTATAAAAAAGGGCTGAATGGAAACAGCGAGAAGCTGAGAAGTAATCAGGGACACAGGGTCAGCAGCACAAAAGATAACAGGAAGAGTTGGGGTTGGGGGAATCATTGTTGGTCTTGGGTGGAGCTGCAACTCAGCTCATCAATGGGTAATCTGTGTAGTCCTGGAGAAAGTGGATGCACAGGTCTGGGGTAATAAAACAAAAAATTGTAGATGCAGGAGATCTGAAATAAACAATAATGGAAATTGCTGTAGAAACCCAGCAGGTCTGGCAGCTTCTGTAGAAGGGTCACTGGACTCAAATCATCAGCTCTGATTTGTCTCCACAAACCTGTGTATCCACTTTCTCCAGGACTACACAGGCTACCCATTGATGAGCCCTTGAGCATTAATACACAAAGCTCTAAGACATAACAGCAGACAGACAGCCCCAACTGAGGATGCCCAGCCCCCAGATGGCTGATGTACTTCTGATCCCTTGAATGGTTACACTAGATCTGCAGGACTGAGCATAAATAAATTCCTGGTCTGGTGATGCCTGGACTCTGGTCAGAACAAGCACCTGACTGATTGTGGTCCCACTGCAATACCTGAGCCTCTTGAATGACTGTGGTGGTACTCAATGACTGGCTAAAGACTCCTAAACCCATACAGCCTCGGGTGGCTGCCTGTGTGAAATCTGCAAAAGTCTCACCCCTGTCTGCATGGGTTTCTTTCAGGTGCTTCGGTTTCCTCCCATATCGGTAATGGGCAGTTGTTTGATGGAATCCTAAGAGACAGGATTTACATGTATTTGGAAAGGCAAGGACTGATTAAGGATCGTGCCAGTTTTGTGTGTGGTAAATCATGTCTCACAAACTTGATTGAGTCTTTTGAAGAAGTAACGAAGAGGATTGATGAGGGCGAGCGGTGGACGTCATCTATGTGGACTTCAGTAAGGCGTTTGACAAGGTTCCTCATGGTAGACTGGCTAGCAAAGTTAGATCTCATGGAGTACAGGGAGAACTAGTTATTTGGATACAGAACTGGCTTGAAGTTAGAAGACAGAGTGGTGGTGGAGATTGCCTTTCAGACTATGACCAGTGGTGTGCCACAAGGATCAGTGCTGGGTCCACGACTTTTTGTATTTTTATAAATGATTTGGATGTGAACATAGGAGGTATAGTTAGTAAGTTTGCAGATGACACCAAAACGGGAGGTGTAGTGGACAGCGAAAAAAGTTACCACAGTGTATAATGGGATCTTGATCAGATGGGCCAATGGGCTGAGGAGTGGCAGATGGAGTTTAATTTAGGCAAATATGAGGTGCTACATTTTCGAAAGGCAAATCAGAGCAGGACTTATACACTTACTGGTAAGGTCCTGGCGAGTGTTGCTGAACAAAGAGACCTTGGAGCATAGGTTCATAGCTCCTTGCAAGTAGAGTCGCAGGTAGATAGCATAGTGAACAAGGCATAGTGAAGAAGGTATGTTTTCCTTTATTGGTCAAAGCATTGAGTATAGGAGTTGGGAGTTCATGTTGCGGCTGTACAGGACATTGTTTAGGCCACTTTTGAAATATTGTGTGCAATTCTAGTCTCCTTTCTTATCGGAAGGATGTTGTGAAACCTGAAAAGGTTCAGAAAAGACTTACAAAGATGCTGCCAGGGTTGGAGGACTTGAGCTATAGGGAGAGGCTGAATAGGCTGGGGCTGTTTTTCCTGGAGTGTCGGAGGCTGAGGGGTGACCTTATAGAGGTCTATAACATCATGAGGGGCATGGACAGGGTAAATAGACAAGGTCTTTTCCCTGGGGTGGGGAAGTCCAGGACTAGAGGGCAGAGGTTTAGGCGGAAGATGAGGCGCTCTTCCTCCAGCCGTCGTGTTGCTATGGTCTGGCGATGGAGGAGTCCAAGGACCTGCATGTCCTTGGTGGAGTGGGAGGGGGAGTTGAAGTGTTGAGCCATGGGGTGGTTGGCTTGGTTGGTCCGGGTGTCCCAGAGGTGTTCTCTGAAACGTTCCGCAAGTAGGCGGCCTGACTCCCCAATGTAGAGGAGGCCACGTTGGGTGCAGCAGATGCACCTGACCTCTCCGCGCCCACCCCCACTCCAGCCTATCACCCTCACCTTAACCTCCTTCCACCTATCACATTTCCAATTCCCCTCCCCCAAGTCCCTCCTCCCTACCTTTTATCTTAGCCTGCTGGACACACTTTCCTCATTTTTGAAGAAGGGCTCATGCCCGAAACGTCGATTCTCCTGTTCCTTGGATGCTGCCTGACCGCTGTGCTTTTCCAGCAACACATTTTCAGCTCTGATCTCCAGCATCTGCAGTCCTCACTTTCTCCACAATAAAATAATAACTGTTCATGATCTAACCATCATTCAAAATTAAGAAATGTCAAATGTTATATCAGGCATATTTGATAGCCATGAACTATGTAAGTAAATCATCAATGAGATTTGACTGTGTAATTCCTGGATGATGTAAACATGAGTGAATATTGAAAGTTTATCATTAGACATAACATAAGTAAAATAAAGAGAATGTGTGTGAGAATATTGGGCAGCCAGAAAGCACAAGGCCATTGACTTATTCAGGTCATTAGCTGTACAGAACAACCTTATAGGTGCCTTCTGAGACCTATAAGTGACTACTGTACTGTCAGCACAACATTTACCATCTATTTTAACTATGAAAAATATTACTAATGTTACATGTAAAAATAATTTATGAAAGGAAAACTATATAATTCACGCTAAATATGTTTTGAATGATTTGGTATTGGTTGATTTTCGTTCAACAAGTTTATTTTGACATATTAAAACCGAACTATGAAATTAGATACTGAAGTGATGAAACTTTCTGGACTAAAATGATTTCAAAGTTAATATTTCTGCAACTTTGTGTACATTTTCTTAATAAGCGTTGTAGAAAAATCTAAGGGAGAGATTTGATCCTCCTTATCTTTAACTAGTAAAATTCACTGTTCTATGAATTATGTGCTCATACAAGAAAATCGCGTTTTGATCAGTCAGACTTAATGTATAAATGGTGTCATTTAAGATAACTAAATAAACAATTTATTGTAACAAATGAAATGAAATTTGAATTATTTGTCCAACAAAAACCTATTTTACTACAAGGTTCTTTTTGTGACTCTTGAACCTTCGGCTGTTGATGTTTGGTGGATGTGAAAATTTATTACCTACAGAGTAAGTCTACATCCAGACTGCCAACTCTTGGCTAAATAGATCCATTGTGTTCATCTGTAATTTGTTCCTTTAGTTTAGCAACTCAAGGCACTTCCACATCCTTTGGGATTTATAACTGTTGGCTTCTTAGTATGTGTGGCTGCATTCCTATAATAGTTTGTAATGTTTGAAAAGGACACATTTACACAGCATTCTTGCATGAACTAATTATAAAGTGTTTAGTAAGAGAACAGATACTTTGGGTTAATTGTGATAATAGAAAGCAGAGTTTCATTATGTTTCCATTTATTGTACTTTGTTGGAGATTCTAATAACAGTATTTGTAAAATAAGTGAGCAGGATATTTTTTGATAATAGGTTATAAAAATAAGGAGATGGAATTTTTCCAAAGTTTTCCTCAGTTCCGAATTAATGTTCCATTTATGACATCTTAAAGGCTATTCATGCTGTAATTTTGCAGAAGTGAAGCTGTTTGAATTAACAATATGTTTTTTCATGGAGGTTTCTAAAGTACATGAGAAGGATAATGCAAAGCTAACATTTGAAAATTGTAGCATAAGGAAAGATTAGATAGGCAAAGCGTGTTTCCTTAGAAAGAGAAGGTGGTGAATTAAGTATACAAAACCATGAGGGTAGTGTAGACAAGAAAGAGTTGTTTCCCTTAATGTAGAAATGAATTAACAGGTTGCACAGATTTAAGATAATTGGTTGAAGGATTAGAGGGAACATGAGGAAAATCATTTATACCCAGAGAATGATGGGTGTCTGGAATTCACTGCCCAATTTGGTGATAGAAACAAAAACCCCCAACTTATTTAAAGGGAATCTGAGTCCGTACCTGAAGCTGTGTAACCTGCATGGCTATGGACCAGGTGCTAGAAAGTGGGATCAAAATGGACATCTAGTTTTGCTTTCAGTGGGCACAGACACATTGGGTTGAATGATGTCTTACTGTGCTGTAACTTTTCATTATTCACTTGGTTGACAGTAGATAAGAAATGTCTTAGTACAAAAGGGTGGTATGTGTATGGAATGAGCTGCCAGAGGAAGTGGTGGAGGCTGGTACAATTGCAACATTTAAGAGGCATTTGGATGGGTATATGAATAGGAAGGGTTTGGAGGGATATGGACTGGGTGCTGGCAGGTGGGACTAGATTGGATTGGGACATCTGGTCGGCATGGACCGAAGGGTCTGTTTCCATACTGTACATCTCTGACTCTATGACTCTAAATCATTAAGTCGCCTTAGTCCACAATAAGATTTACATATAAAGCAATAATTGTAATTACATTTACTTAATTCAATTAATACTATCTATCTCAACAATCTAACAAAACTACTGTGGTATTTACCCTGATTAGTGCTGCGGACATTGGCTACCTGTATCAGTACGTGGCATAGGATAAAGAGAATCCTCAGTTTTCTCGGTATTTTTAATCAATCCATACAAAGACGCTATTAAATACCCCTGAAGCAGTAAAACCTGAATCAAGGCTGTTTTGTTCACAGGTAGGGTGGCACGGTGGCCCAGTGGTTAGCACTGCTGCCTCACAGCACCAGGGACCCATGTTTGATTCCAGCCTCGGGCAACTGTGTGGAATTTGCACATTCTCTCCATGTCTGCATGGATTTCCTCTGGGTGCTCCTGCTTCCTCCCACAGTCCAAAGATGTGCAGGTTATGTAAATTGGCCTTGCTAAATTGCCATAGTGTTCAAGGATGTGTAGGCTAGGTGCATTAGTCAGGAGAAATGTAGAGTAATAGGGGTAGGGGAATGGGTCTGGGTGAGATACTCTTCAGAGTGTCGGTGTGGACTTGCTGGGCCAAATAGCTTGTTTCCATGGGATTCTATGGTCCAACTGCACCACAGTGCTGCTCCTTTGTCTATATTGTGTCAGGATCTGTCTACATGTCAATGGTAGAGGATAGAACACTTGTGAGTCCAAAAAGAAGAGGCACTTGTCTTTGTTAATGAGATGGTTTATTGCATAATCTCAATAATTACAACTTAAATAATGAATCTGGCTTAATTACTGAGGACCATTGGGAGGTGTACAGAACATATTTGCTGTCCGTGAAAGCTAGTGTAGAACTCAGTGCCTCAAACCCAAAGGTTGTATGACATTATCAAGTTGGATGGAACTAATGCAAATTCAACAGTAACACTTTCAGAGCCATTAATTTATAAAGTAGACTACTGCTATCCTTCTTGAATGTCTTTCTGATTGGAACATTTCACTTTGCACTTTTTTGGCAAGTTTTAATCAAAGCACAAGAACAGATGGGTTGGGTCAGATGTATGGGGTTGAGAAGTGGAGTGAAGAGAATCTTAAAAATCAAATTCACAAACCAAACCCATCCCCAACCCACTCACCTTTGCCTTTAAATGAGGTAGGAATGTGTGGGAGATACCACTCCATTCCAAGGAGATGAATTTGTCAACATGTGGTAAACCTGACAGTTATATTCTGGTGAGGATTCAGTGGATCTGGTCCCTTTATGCACTTAAGCAACCCCTCAAATGTGTATCTTTTTTGAACCTCCCTCATGAAGTGGTCCATTAACTCCTGTATCCAGTGTCTACTCTTCTCCAAGGCCCTGGATCTCACATCCCAGCTCCTGATCTCTCAAGGCCTGACCTCAAATTACATTCCAAAATGCCAACCTGCCCTTCAGAAGTCTCAATCTCTAATTGCCAATCAGACCACCAAACCCCATCACCAAAGCCACAAACTATCCTCACCCCCTTATCCTGAGGTTCGGAAGCCCCCTGTGATTCTCTGATTGACCCCAACCATTTTTCCACCATCATGAAACATGTTGCTTGCACATGTAAGATAGGTTTTGTGTAAGATGCAAGGCATCATAATGTACAATTAAGAACATTAATTGGGGGGATAATGCACAAAACTTATTCAAGTGTAGATATTTGTGGCTAACATCTAAACATCATTATTTGTTGTTGCTGTCCTTGAAAGCGACATATTCAGAACGTTGGTCCAGCTGGGCACGAAATACATCAAATTACCTTTGTCTCAAACATATGGTTCAGAATGTAATCATTTTGAACAGTGGACCTATTGTCTCAAGTTATTCTGGAGCTCAATCTGGTGGATCAAAGAGGTGCAGAATTCACAAAAGCTCCCTTTCACCTGCACTCTGTTTCCTTAGTATTTACATCTGTGTTGACAGGGCTCAGGATTGCTGCCAAGAATCATACTGGGTAAATGTAAAATTTAAATCCTTTAATACCATTAAATATGTTTTGCTCTACAACCAAGTCTCATGTATTATCTAGTTATAATACATGGTAGGAACATGTTAGATTTACAGAAAGTAAATTAAAAAGCAATGGTTAAATAAACTACACTCTTTAAGAGAGCCACATCAGTTGTCAAGTGTGCTCATTTCAGATCTTTTTTAAATTGTCTGTGAAGCAACATTTGATACTGTATGTGTTGTATTTTCAAACTCTCTGGTGGAATAGAAATGACGTAAATTAATCAGACACACACATGCACACCCTCAAAAGCTTGCATTTGAGATACCACTAAAAGAAGAAAAAGGCACAGAGCAAGTGCAGTTGTATTTGTGAAATTATGTTCCTAAATAAAATATCCATTATCTCTTGCTTTTGGCCTCAAAAACAGATGGCATGGTCTTAAAGCACTGAAAAATATATGGCATAGACTAACTTGGACCATTCATTTAGCACTTTGAAACCTGAAAAGCCTGCTGATTGTGTTGCGAAGTAATCTTGCTGAAATAGGGACAGCATAGTAAATGTAATCTCCTGGGAGTGGGAAGTTGACAAATGATTGCAGTTGGCAGGCAATGCAATTTGTTTCATCTAATAGACTGGGCTATAGCTGGAATTGTTCATGAATGATAAATGAATTGTATGCAGATCAATGAACTTGGCTGTAAAGGTATCCTTAAACCGTTTCGGCAGAGACAAGTTGGGTGCCTTTTGTGTATCACTCTGGAGATCGTGAAATTGAACAATTTAAATGATTTACAATGTGTTGTCTCTCAGGTATTAATGTATTAGGCTATGAAATGCCTTTGTAATTTCTCAAAAGGTAGAGTGAATCCTGGGATGCCAATCTTAATTTAACTGCTTCATTATTATTTTAATATACCTGGATTGCTTTTTATGGGACCAATATGATGACTACATATTCAACTTGTATTTAAAGCAATATCTATAGAGATAATATTTAAATTAAAACTTTAATCTGGTAAAATTTCTTTCAATTAACAACTAGATTCAAATTTTGCATTGCAGAAATCATGGCAAATTTACCTTTTCATTTGCCAGTATAATTATTTTCAAAATAAGTTAATATGTTGTTAATTTTGAAGCTAATATTTGCATGTGTTTTTAATTCATCCATGGGATGCGGGTGTCACTGGTTAGGCCAGCACTTATTGCCCAGAGGAGAGTTAGGAATTAACCAGATTGCTATGGGACTGGATTCACATGTAGGCCATTTCCTTCCCCAAAGGACATTAGTAAAGTCAGATGAAGTTTCTCCCAACAATTAACCATGGTCTTCTGGTCATTATTAGACTTAATTTCAGGTTTTTATTGAATTCAAATATCCCCATCTACCATGATAGGATTTGAACTCAGGTCCTCAGAAAATTACCTGGGTCTCTGGATTACGAATAGAAAGAAAATGATTCATTTATCCTCGAGCATATACAGTTATGTTAGGAGGAATCCTATGATCAATCTCTTCTTGTTAATGATTTTTGATATGTGTAGCTAATCAAATACACTTATTAAATTCAGATTACTGTCATTATATGTTATGCAATGTAGTGCTGCAATAAAGATCATCTCTTTCTCTTCCAGCAGGTACCACAGAAGTTTGTTCCTAGGACTAATTCCAAGAGGTATTTTGTTTGGATTTCTTCACCTCCTAATAGTACTAATATGCTAACCAAGTGTAGCCTAAAGTTAGCAAATCTATTAATCCACAAGGGAAAAAGAGTTGATAATTTTTTTTAGTTAGAGAATACAGGTGCCTGAGATGTTTGACTCATTAAATGTATAAGTTGGCTCTCGTGGTGCACAACCACTACAACATAGAACAGAAGAAGATATGTTATAACAGTTATACTTCCTGATCTCTACAAAGTCACATGGATCGGCACAAAAGTAATGAAATAGAAACATCAGAGACAAGGGGCTAAGAATTCTTTCATGGTTGTGAGCATTATTAGCGAGGTCAGAACTTATTGCTCATACCTAAATGTCCTTGGAAAGGTGACAGTGAGATGCCTTTTTGAACCACCACATTCCATTTTGTGTAGGTTCACCTGTTGTGCTGCTTGGAAGAAAAACCCAGTGATTGTGAAGAATTGGTGATAAAGTTCTAACTCAGGGAAGTGTGTGGCTGGGAGGGAAAGTTCCAGCTGATGGTGTTGCCCTAGTCCTTTTATTTGATAGAGGCCACATGTTTGACAATTGAAGGACTCATTGGCTGTAGGGTATCTTGTTTCTGGTACACACTAGTTTCCACTTTCACCAGTGATGAAGGGAGTAAATGGTTAAGATGAAAAGTAGGTTTGGAATGAGGTAAGCTGCATTGTCCTGGATGGTGTCAAGCTCCATGAGTGTTATTACAGCTGAACCCATGCAGCTAAGTGGACAATATTCAATCATAGAGGAGAAAGCGAGGACTGCAGATGCTGGAGATCAGAGCTGAAAATGTGTTGCTGGAAAAGCGCAGCAGGTCAGGCAGCATCCAAGGAGCAGGAGAATCAACGTTTCGGGCATGAGCCCTTCTTCAGGAATACCAAAAAGCTGATGTGGCTAGATGAGAAAGTATATTAACATAAATTTTTAATCAGTAAGGGAATCAAAGAGTTAAAGGGGAAAAATGCGTGAAAATGGAGTTGAAGATTATCAGATCAGTCATGATCTCATTGAATGGTGGAGCAGACTCAACGGGCTGAATGGCTTACGCCTGCTCTTACATCTTATGATGTTAGTTGGCCACTTGGGACAGGGAGGGTCAGGAGTCTGTATCTCTATAGTCTGAGGAGTGGGCCATGGTAGGTTCTGCAATCAGTCTGAGCAGTTTTAGCTAAGTCAATTTGGGATCTGGAAACAGATCAGTGACGGGTCCAGTCACACATCAATCATAGCTCTCAGTCTAAATGGTCAGTATGATAGGCGACAGACAGTTCCAGTGGCCAGATCAATAAAAGTTAAGTGGGGTTTTCATGGGTGACAGTACTGATCGGAAATTTGGGTAACACAATTCTGGGAATTGAAGGCAGCATGCAGCAGAGGGGACGAAAATTGGGAAGTGGGGAAACTTAAGGTAGAAGGTTGGGGCGGGGGAGCACTTAGCTATCTGCAACTCCGAGCTCTGCAGTCTCTCGCCATTTAGATAACATGCTTCTTTTTTGCTCGTAGGTAGTAAATCAGCACACGTCATCTTTGGGGTAGCACAGTGACTCAGTGATTAGCACTGCTGCCTCACAGCACCAGGGACCTGGGTTCGATTCCAGCCTCGGATGACTGTCTACGTGGAGTTTACACATTTTTCCTGTGTCTGCGTGGGTTTCCTCCGACAGCTTCAGTTTCCTCCCACAATCCGAAGATGTGCAGGCTAGGTGAATTGGCCATGTTAAATGTGTAGGGATGTGTAGGTTAGGTGCATTAGTCAGGGGTAAATGTAGAGTAATAGGGGAATGGGTCTGGGTGGGTTACTCCTCGGAGGGTCAGTGTGGACTTGTCGGGCCAAATGGCCTGTTTCCACGTTGCAGGGATTCTATGATTGACTTTACTACATTAAGAAATCTCATAGACAATCAAGTACTGAAACAATGATTTAAACATTATTGCATGGAGCAACCAAATAAAACCCCTCAAGTAAGCAAGTTAGGTCTCACAACAGTGTCATGGAAATTAAATTGACTCGACTCAACTGCTAGCAAGAGCAAAGTAAAAGCTTTATTTTTAACCCTCTGCACGCAGGACCAGTACACTTGGCAAAAATGCCTCATGTAAGGATGATGAACAAAATTCACATATTCCTTTATACCATTCTTATCACACTCTCAAGGACAAGGGCTGAAAAACAGAGTTCTTATTTTCTTATCCCCTTGTCGTGGACATAACTGTCTTTATGTTTTCCTTAGCTTCTTTGCTGAATTTGACTGCTCACAAGGCCAGGTTGAACGTTTACAAAGTTCAGCAAAGACAATCTGTCTCCTTGACTGCAGAATTCAGCAAAGTGTTTACAAAGTTCAGAAAAGTATTAGATTTAGCAAAGCATTCTCTTTCAGATTTCACAGTAAATGTTAATTCTGTTAATTTTCCATTACATTTCTCCCCTTTTTGTCATTTTATGACTGCAAAGACAACAACCAAAAAATATGCAGAGCCAGAAAAGCTATATATCAAAAATGCTTAGGGAACACCAGGCCTTTCCTCAGACATCACCTACCTGTGACACAGCTTTGTGGTGGTATCGTCACTTGCTCTGGTATGCCGTGTACACATCCCATGTTCACACGTCTCACTCGTCAATGTCATGGTAGGATGGGGTCCATGCAATCAGATCTTCCTGCCGTGGGGCCACTAATAGTTTTACCATTTGGTATCCTACTGCACTCATACGGAAGCGGCATACGCAGGTACACAAGCAGGGTCCTATACAAAGCACTATGAGTAAGAGCAGTCCTACAACTAGTAGAACATGTAGGATCCAATACCCCCATTCTCCCCAAAGGGAGGTGAGCCATTGGAACCAGGAGTCATCTGCTGGGGGAAGCGATCGTATCGCTGCCTTCATATGATTTATTACACTAGTGATATTTTGGGACTCATCAGGAATATTAAAACAGCATGAGGTACCTAACATTTTGCAGACACCCCCTCTTTCAACCGTCCGTACGTCAAGTACTAATCGATTTTGTATCACTGCTTCCCTTACCACCGTTAACTCAGTGTTAATGAATGCTAGGCCTTCCTCCGTCTCATTTGCTAACAGTAATACACTGTATGTGAGGCCATTAATCTTGTTTATTGCTACTGTTGTCCCTGCTCCCAAGAGAATAGACCACCCAATGTTCACTCCTGGTGTAGTCTAGGGGACTGCGAGTGTGTACCCATTCCAGTGCCGTGAGATGTCCCTTCGGGTGTGTCTGTTATCGGCCCTTGGGACAAACACTGTTGTGCCAGTGGACAGTATCGCGGGGTAACAGCACCCCTTCCATCCCAGGGGAAGGTGGTGGTACCCTTTCTCTCCACAGGCCCATATTATACCCGCCATCATGGTCTGATTATTGATAAAGGAACAAGCAATGTTTATGATCGTACCATTTGCATAGATTGCTGAGCAAGAGTCATTGTTCAAGTACAGCGTCGTAGTACACTGGGAGATCCCCAAATGGAGTTTTCCCAATTGTTACAAATACACGGTTCTACCCTGCCTTCCATTATGTGGAAGGCTGTGGTCGGGAGCGTGTCAGCCTTGGGACTGCAGTTATCCTTGAGTTCGGGTGGTGGCGCGAGATTTGCCCTAATTGCTCCCCCTATCAGGGTCAGGGTAGTCGCCACCCGCGGAAGCAAGCAGCTAGCATTCCTGATGAAGGGCTTTTGCCCGAAACGTCGATTTTGCTGCTCCTCGGATGCTGCCTGAACTGCTGCGCTCTTCCAGCACCACTAATCCAAAAGCTAGCATTTCTCGCCAGGCTCTCTCTAATTGGTTCGGTAGTCCACTGTTGGGCTGTGTGCAAAGGGTAACCAACGTCTAATCTCCGGTGTTGTATTAGGGCCAAAGCACATGCTCTGTTCCCTTCACATCTAGCAATGGCCCTTCGCACCTCCCAACCTACAGGAATCGCATTTACGCCATTTATCTCCCGATAGTGGCCAATTCCACTACCGAGTTAGACTCACTGTCTAGCCCCGGCTGACTTCCTTTGGGTTCGGGCGTGACATTAATGCCCTCTGCTCTGCTTGGGGTTAGGTCCATGATCTGGTTTGGTTGGTTGCCAGTCCCCGGTGCTACTATCTTCTGTAAGACGTTCTGCACTGCATCTCGGGGTGGGGGGTGGGGGGGGGGTGGGCGGGGGGGGGGGCGACTGTACTACTATATTCACCTGCCTATAGATGTCGGAGAAGGGTCTATCTATTCCACACCACCAGACTCCCTCATCGCTCTTCTAAGTCTTGGATATTATCACCCATGCCCTTGTACCTCCTACCTTGATCATAGAATATCTATTTCCCGTGTCAGGTGTCCCTTTAGCAGTGGTGGCTACTACTAAGTGCCAGTCACCGGCACTGCAAGGATCCCTGCATGAATATTTATTATCCCATTTATAGTCATCCTGGTTTCTAAACAGCCATGGGTTGCATGTGATGGTCCCCTTAGCACCCACTGTTAAGATTACCGTCTGGGGCTGTATCCCAGACGCCCCTGCCCTTATGAATAGTCCTACCAGGGTGCTTGCTATCAGTGTGGGCTGGGGCAGCCCCATATTTGTATGTGGCTTCTAACAACTACTTGCACTTAATTGGTTCCAGTGTTGTCTGATGTCTCCTTAGGCCCAGATACACGTTTGCAATGACTGACGTGTATCCATGTGGCTCTTTCAGAGATCTTAACAGCTGTCTGTGTTGTAAGGAGCACTTGAAATGGTCCCAGCCACCTCTTCGCCTTCCAGTTTTTCCTCCTGAAGTTTTTCACCACCATCCAGTCTCTAGGTTCTAGATCGTGCAGCTTCCCTTCGGCTGGTTGGGGTAGTGCTGCTTTCACTTGATTCTGTATTTGAGATAAAAGTGTAGAGAGTTTTATACAGTAACACAACATTTCATGCTCACAATGGCCTCTTATCTGTCTTACCTTAGGTCTTGGTCTAATTCCTGTGTTGGGCGACTTACCGAACAAAATTTCAAATGGGCTAAGATTACTTCTTCCTCTCCTCCAAGATCTCATATACATTAGCACAATCGCAAGTGCCTTTGTCCATGTCACCCCTAATTCCTCACAACACTTTGTCAATTTATTTTTTAGCAGAGCATTTTCTCTCTCCACTGCCCCACCGCTCGCTGGGTGGTAGGCACAGTGTTGTCTCATGTTTATTCCCAAATAATCACTGATCTGCTGTAAGGCATTATTAATAAATGGTGTCCCATTGTCACCACTAAGCCTTTCAGGGATGCCCCATCTCGGAATTATTTCAGTTAGCAAAGCCTTGGCTACTGCACTGGCATCTTGTTTAGATGTGGGGAACGCTTCCACCCATTTGGAAAACATATCAACTATTACCAG
Source organism: Chiloscyllium plagiosum (assembly GCF_004010195.1). NCBI lineage: Eukaryota > Metazoa > Chordata > Chondrichthyes > Orectolobiformes > Hemiscylliidae > Chiloscyllium > Chiloscyllium plagiosum. Next base: position 63,376,218 of record NC_057715.1, on the reverse strand, counting down.
ATAATACCTTTTCCCTTCGCTGGGCGTTAGTTCAATAAAATCCATTTGTAATTGTTCAAAGGGTCTTTGGGGTTGGGGATGTGCTGCCTGACTCATCTGTATTCCCCTCTCCACATTATTAGTCGCACAGATAACACATTGTTCACAATATTTCTGGGAGTAATGAGTAAATCCCTTAGTGTACCAATGTGCTGGACTACTGTCATGTATCCCCCTTTTGACACATAGTCCTTAGAATTGGCATAGAATGGAAATAATGATGGTGGTAGACAGGGTTTACCATTGGGGCCACACCATACTCCTTCCCTCACACTGCATCCTGCTTTCATCCACTCACGCTTTTCTTCCTGTGTGGTCTGTGACTGTAACTCCCGTATATCTGCTGTTGGAGTACAATTTTTTGTCATGTACATGTCAAACTGATCACTTATTGGCTGCTGAGCTGCCGTCCTTGCCACTGAGTCTGCCCTTGCATTACCTCGAGAAATAGAATCATTATTTTTTGTGTGGGCTTCACACTTACACACAGCGATTGATTTAGGCAATAGGGCCGCTTCCAGGAGGTCAGAAATCAAGCCACGGTGTGGGATGGGCTTTCCGGTGGAGGTCAAGAAGCCCCTGCATTTCCACAGGGTTCCAAAATCATGTACAACCCCGAATGCGTATCTGCTATTGGTGTAAATATTCACTGTCTTTCCCTCAGCCAATTTACAGGCCTCAGTCAAGGCAATCAGCTCCGCTGCTTGTGCTGACAGATGAGAAGGGAGTGATCCCACTTTGACTATCTCGTCGGTAGTCACTACAGCATACCCAACACAATTCTAGCCTGTCTCCTTGCTCCTGAATGCTGACCATCCACAAAAAACTCCATATCTGGATTGCTGAAGTGGTGAATCCTGCAAATCTGGTCTAGGGCTGCAAATTTCATTAGTTACAGCAACACAGTCATGTGGGTCTCCATCTCCTTCTGTGGGGAGAAGGCTAGCAGGGTTAAGGACGTTACATCACTTTATTGTAATGTTAGGCATCTCCAAGAGCACAGTATTATATCTGAGCCAACACCCTGCTGACATGTGTGCGGTCTTTTGCTCTGAAAGCAGTAAGGATACTGCATGTGGGACCAGTAGGGTTAATTCACCACAGCCAACTATATCCCTGGATGCTACAACAGCCTTTTCAGCTGCAGCCACGGCTCACAGACTTTTAGGCAATCCTGCCGCTACGGGGTCTAGTTTAGCCGAAAAATATGCTACTGGCCTCAACTTTCCCCCATGATCCTGTAACAGCACAGATGTCATGCAGCCACACTTCTCATCTACCATTTGTACAAAAGGCTTGTTTGGATTCAGAATCCACAGTGTAGGTGTAGTTTGGAGCGCCTTTTTAAATTCATCAAAGGCACTCTCGGCCTCTGGGATCCACTGCAAAGGACTCTGGTTCTGCAACCCTTTGCCATGGGCTATGTCACTTAGGGGCGCCTCAATGGTTGCGTTATGTGGGATAAAAATTCTACAGTAAGAGCACATGCCCAAAAAAGGATAGTGTTCGTTTCTTCATGTGAAGCTTTGGAATTTGCTGGATTACTTGAACTCTGTTTTGACCAATGGCCTTCCCTTGTTCAACTATTAAGTGTCCTAAGAACTTCACCTGTTGTTGCACAAATTGTAGCTTTGCGAGACTAGCTTTGTGCCCTTCCCTCACTAAATGGCAGAGCAACGCAAGGGTATCATTCTCACATTGTTCCTCTGTCAATGCTGCTATTAAGCAATCATCTACATACTGCAGAAGCTCCAGACTCCTGCGTAGAGCCTCATTATATATGGTGGGGGACACACAGTAACCTTGACAAAGTCGTGTGAAGGTATATGGTTTCCCTTTGAATGAAATAGCGAACCAGAATTGATATCTGGGTGTACCGGTACACTAAGGAAGGCATTTGCTAAATCCACAACAGAGAAACCTGTCGCTGGACACCTTCGCCAGTGACATGTGAGGAAAAGAGCTTTCCACATCAAAAAGATAGGGTCTACTTGCCGCCACAGATACTTTAGATAAGTTCACACTGACTGCACATCTGTGATCACTCCAATAGAATTCGCACAATAACAACTGATCTGGTTTAACCAATCTCCTGAACCAATCATTCTCATATGATTCGTCAGGGTCATCGCGGTGTATGTGTGCTGTGCAGTGCAGCATGTCCACAGCAAGAAAATCGGTGTTAATAGGATTAACATGGTTACTTGCTGTTGTGGTTCTGTTCGCCGAGCTGGGAATTTGTGTTGCAGACATTTCGTCTCCTGTCTAGGTGACATCCTCAGTGCTTGGGAGCCTCCTGTGAAGCGCTTCTGTGATCTTTCCTCCGGCATTTATAGTGATTTGTACCTGCCGCTTCTGGTCGTCAATTCCAGCTGTCCGCTGCAGTGGCCGGTATATTGGGTCCAGGTCGATGTGCTTATTGATTGAATTTGTGGACAGCTGGAACTGACAACCGGAAGCGGCAGATACAAATCACTATAAATGCCGGAGGAAACATCACAGAAGCGCTTCACAGGAGGCTCCCAAGCACTGAGGATGTCACCTAGACAGGGGACGAAACGTCTGCAACACAAATTCCCAGCTCGGCGAACAGAACCACAACAATGAGCACCCAAGCTACAAATCTTCTCCCAAATTTTGAATGGTTACTTGCTTCCAGGGTGAGTGAATCGCACACTGAACTTATCGCTCTCTGGCTTAATCGCCACTCATAGACATACATTAGGGGTTGTGGGTTGTATTTTATAGCCTGCACTGGTAAATCTTCCCTTTGAATTACCTGCAAGCTGGTCGGGGTACTGAGCAAATCCAACCCAAGTCTCCCTATGAGATCCCGACCCATCAGATTTAAAGAACAGAATTCCGATAGCATGAATGAGAATTGGAATGTCTCCCCATTACTAGTTTCACACAATAGGGGTGCGGAAAATCTCTCTCATACCACGACTCCTGATGCACCCATTGTGTTCAGGAACCTTCCACTCATCTTTATTGGCGTTGATTGTCTAAACTGGCTTAATTTAAGGGCTGAATATGTTGTCCCTGTATCTACCAAAAAGGTAACTGGTGTACCTTCATATAACATAGAGGTAGGCATCGGCTTATATGCATCATTGTTATATTGAATATATAGTCCACATTTCGCAATCTTAGTGCTCAATATGGGGGTGGGACTTTTTTCAGTGCCTGTAAGGTTAGTAGAAGAGATTAGCATAAGCAAGTCTTCGTTGCCAAGCATAATGGAAAGAGGCTTACCTGTACCTTGAATTTCTCTGCAGCAGCCATTTGAGCTTGCTGAGATAAATCATGAATCTTCACTTCGCCAAAAACAATATAGTTATCTGATGCCGGACTTTTGAAGACATCTGGTTTGTGATGACAAACAAAATGTTTTTAGATTTTCTTATTGTGGCTCTGGTTATCCCAGTAACCTGGAGAAGCCCTAGTTTTGACATTGCTTTCCGTGCTTTCTATTCACTTCTGCTCTCTTTTGCTTTGCTGACTGGTTCTTCACCTATCCTGGATGAGCCCCCAAGTTTACTGTCGTGGAAATTAAATTGACTCGATTCAACTGCTAGCAAGAGCAAAGAAAAAATTTTACATTTAACCCGTTGCATAAGGAACCAATACATTTGGCAAAAATGCCTCATGTAAGGGCAATGAATAAAATTCACATATTCCTTTTATACCATTCTTATCACACCCTCAAGGACAAGGGCTAGAAAACAATAGAGTTCTTATTTTTTCATTTCCTTGCCATGGACATAACTGTCTTTATGTTTTCCTTAGCTTCTTTGCTGAATTCGACTGCTCGCAAGGCCAGGATGAATGTTTACAAAGTTCAGAGTTAAAAAATGTGGTGCTGGAAAAACACAGCAGGCCAGGCAGCATCCAAGGAGCAGGAGAATTGACGTTTCGGGCATAAGCCCTTCTTCAGGAATTTCCTGAAGAAGGGCTTATGCCCGAAACGTCGAATCTCCTGCTCCTCGGATGCTGCCTGGCCTGCTGTGTTTTTCCAGCACCACATTTTTCAACTCTGGTACTCCAGCATCTGCAGTCCTCACTTTCTCCCTGTTTACAAAGTTCAGCAAAGACAAGCTGTCTCCTCGACTGCAGAATTCAGCAAAGCATTAGATTTAGCGAAGCATTCTCTTTCAGATTTCACAGTAAATGTTAATTCTGTTAATTTTCCATTGCAAACAGCAATTTGGCTATTACCCAATAAATGGTGGAACTTCCACCAACAGTGATCTGTCTTCTGATGTATCCAGGGTTGTTCTCTAGAGTATGCAAAGTTGTTCTCTAGAGTTCTGCTAAACAGGGAGTTCTGGTGTTGATTCTTACACAAATTTTCATTTCTCAGGTCTATGAGGAAATATATTGATGATTCTTAAAGTCCTTTCTATGTTCCCTGTTACTTTTGGCCTTAACTATCTGTTTGAAGGCACAGCTTTCCTGCGATTAACTCCTTAAATTCTGCAAGATAATCCTTGTCCTTTGTGGGAATAAAGCATCCAGTTTACCATGCAGCTGTCATTGTAATCTCCACTCCTGTTTTGCCAGACATGGTTAATTGTTTTCAATTCCTGTTTATGTTTGTCCTTGTCTTTTTAACTTATTCAAAACAGTTATTGCTATTCTTTCCCCCTGTGTAACACTTTATCTTTAGTTAATTCAGTAAATCCATAAACAGTTATTGAAGTTCTGAAGATTATAATATCACAGCTCTTCCTGCCAAAAATGAACAATTTCACACTTTCCCATAATACGTTCATAAATTTGCCAGACCTTTGCCTGCTTACTTAAGAAATTGTACCTTCTTGTAGCCTCCTTGTAACTTCTTGAGAACCTATTTTTCTACATTTCTTTCAGTTGTCAATAAATTTGGTAACCATCCTTTCACTGCCTTTATCAAAGTCATTTAAGTCAACTATAAACAATTGAGTTTCTAGCCTACTTTATGCCTACTTTCTGTTAGACAGCCAATCTCTATAGTTGGCAATATGCTACCTCTACATAATGAGCTTTGTTTGCTGCAGTAATCTTAGAGAGTTCACTTTATTAAATGATTTCTGGAAAGAACAGTACAATCCACTGTTTCCCCTTTATCCATATCATATGTTACCTCTTTAAAGAACTTTAATAGATTGATCAAACATGTTGTGCTTCATAAACCAATGTTGACTATACTTGATTACCCCAATCTAATCTAATAATCAAATTTTCCCTATGACAGATGTTAAGAAAATTGGCCGATAGTTTCTTGCTTTCTGTTTCCCTTAGTTTTGGAATAAAAGTGTTACATTGCTATCTTCTGATCTAATTGGGCATTTCCTGAATCAAGGGAAATTTGAAAAATTAATACCAAAACAAAAGTACCTCACCACCATTTCTTTTAAGATCCCAGGATGAAATCCATCAGGACCCAAGCGCTTGTCAGCTTACAACTCCAACCATTTACTTTGCATTGTTTCTCTAGTAATGATGATTTTTCTGAGTTTCTCCATCCCTACCCGACTAACTCCTGCTTCTTGGATGCAAATAATATCCTTTATAGTGAAGACTATACAAAATATCTGTTAAATTCATCTGCTACCTCATATTTTCATTAATAATTCTCCAAATTCATTTTCTATAGGATGACCATACACCTTCATTAATGCTTTTACTTTTTAAATACTTATGTGAACTCCTATTATCTGGTTTGTGATTCTGGCTAGCTTTCTCTCCTACTCGAATTTCCCCTCCTTATTAATATTTTGATAATTTTTAAACTTTTTTTTATCTTCTATCCAATCTTCTGATTTGCAGCCTGTCTTTACACAAGTATATTCTTTGTCTTTCAGTTTGGTACCATCTTTAACATTTCTAGTTAAGCACAGATAATGGGTGTTAGTGAGTTTTGAGAAGATTTGTAGCTTAGGTTGAGGTTCTGAATGTAGGTTTGCTCGCTGAGCTTCCGGGCCATGCCGCCAACGCTTCATCCGGAGGATCACTGATGATGTTACCTATAATGCTGATGAAACATTTGAAAATGAACCTTCCAGCTCAGCAAGCAAACCTACATCTAGATAATGGTTCTTTCCATTAGAATTTTTCTTGCTGTTTGACATGTACCGTATATACTCAAGCAATAGTCAATCTCATGCAAAAGTCAACCCCCTATTTTTAACTATATAACCTGGAATTTTCCATATATCTTGTGTAAAAGTCGACAATAGTTCTTCACATATAACAGATCAACGTTTATGAGTCAGTGTGCTGGTTGGTCACGTGCTGCTCCAGCTTTCCCATCTGCTGATTGTTCCGCTCTGCTCCTGGTCTTCCAGTCCACTGGTTGTTGTATTCTGCTCTGGGTTTTCAGAATTACCATCATTTTTTTTCCCTTACTCATTTAGAGATAAATTGGGCTTCTGCTAATGATACAGTACGAATTTTGAAGGGCATGAATTCAGCCTCTCAAAAATAGTATCCATGTAACAGTTGACCCCATAAATTTAACCTTAAAAAGTAGACAAAAAATTCAACTATTATTCAAGTATGTACGATATCTACTCTATGTATCTTGAAATATCTCCTTAAATGTCTGCCATTTCCACTGACCTTTTCTTTAACCTAATTTGCTAATTCACTTTAGCCAGCTCTGCTTTCATGCCCTCATAACTGCCCATATTAAATGTAAAAAAACATCTTGGACTAATTCCTCTCTCCCTTGAAGTGAATACAATATTCAATCCTATTAGAACTGCTGCTATCTAGGGACCTTTCCTGTGAGACAACTAATTAATTATATCTTGTTGCACGATATGAGGCCTAGTATATGCTTCTCATGTCCAGAGCCTGCTGTTATAAGAAACTATCCGTAAAATCTCAAGGAGTATCTTGCTTCCAAAGTCTGAGGGCTGACTTCCATACACTTCATTCTATCTTCTCCTGTACCATGGCCCCACCAATGATCAAGCTGTTATTTCCAGGATTATGACTGTATATTCTCTTGTGGAGATCTTCCCTCCCCAGATTCCTTCCTCATAATCTCCTGATCCCACTTTGCTCTCTTCTACCTTCCCAAAATCCACAAACAGGACTATCCTGACAGAATCAGCATTTCAGCCCATTCCTGCCACATTCAACTTAACTTCTTCCTGGTCTGACTCTATTTTTCTCTTCCCTTGTCCAGTCTCTTTCCACTTGCACTATTCTTCAGATGCTTAACCTTGGTTCCACACTTTTCATTTTCCTTCTCCTCTCCTCACCATGGATGTGCAACCATGCTACATGTCCATTCCCCATCGTCCTCCTTCCCTTGGCAGTGCTTATCCTGACTTTATTCATTCCCGTAGTAGTTTGCTTCTATGAACCTGTGTTCTAGGCTATCCATGCACCTCTTTTCTTTTTAAATCAATTATATAGATTAAAATCTCCCATGATTATGACCATTTTCTGACAAGCAGTGTATTGTTTCCTTGATTATTGATCTGTCTGCTGATGGAAATAAGTCCTTTATATCCATTCTGACCAAACGCTGAGAATCTTTTACCCTGTACAATTCCCTCAGCCTCCTCTGTTCTTTGAAAACAACCCAGCTCATGAAATCTTGTCTGAGGGCTGACATTCCCCATTCCAAGCACCATTCTGCAAATTTTCTTTACATCCAAATACAACACTATTGTCACATTTACCAATACTTTTCATATTCGTAGTATCAACAACTGAGCTGTTGAGTTTTCAGTTGCAATATAAGATTTATGAGCTGAAACTAAATAAGGATCAAAGTGACATCAGGAGTTATTTTGGATCCTGACCTGTATTTGAAGCCAGGCTAATAAATCTCATTCCCCTAAATCTGCAAATATATTATATTTAAATTGTTGCATTTAGCTCAATTTAGCCTTAACTTACAGGACTAAATAAGTGTAGCAGAAATATCCTTTTATAAGTAGACCAGATGAAGTCTCAAAAACAAGGCCATAACTATCACACAAACATGTAAACATGTGCTGGGCAGGAGTAGGCAGGAGTAGGCCCTTGAGCCAGCTCTGTCATTCAATAAAATCATAGCTGATCTGATTGTAGTCTTAAACCGACATTCCTGTCAACCCCTGAAACCTTTTCATCCTTTTGTTAAACAAGAATCTATCCATATCTTCCTTAGAGTTGGTAGCACATGTAGCTGAGTACACCACTGCCACATCTCCACAGCTGGCCAAGGAAAACTGTTGGAGACCAAGCATTTGCTCAATGCCAAGCTGATGAGGACCACATGGTATTGGCCAATATTGTGACAATGTACAAAGTACAATGTACAAAGAGACACAGGAGCAGTAGGCAGGTTTCTCGAAGACTCTTGGGAGTCTTAATGCCATGCTGGCTCTAGCCTGGTGTGTATGGCTGTCTCCAGGGGCAGGTTGGCAGCAGAATTATGTCATTGCCAGAGATGTACTCCAAGCCTTTAACTGTGTGCTCAGCATCAGTCATGAGGCAGCAGGAGGACTAAGGACCTCAACATAATTTCAGGAGCTCTTTCCTCTTAAGGAGACAAAGTAGGACCAGTATGTGGTATCCCCACGTACATACATCCAGAGGTTTACTGTCAGGATGTTACAAAGGTGCTCAGCCCCTCAATCTTGCCTGTGACCCCCAATTCTGTGGTGATCCTGCATCTGGCCAGGATGTCCTCAGATTGTTGGGGCCCTTTAGCTACAAATATCCCTAGGGTTGTCCACCTACCTACCTACTATAGCACAGATGTCTTCCACCCCAGCTGCAGATGCCAAGGGAAGGGAAAGGTGAAAGGGAACATTCAGAGGCACACAGCTGTTACAGATGAAACTTCATTGCACATAGAAGGTTACACTTGCAAGTACATTGACACTTTCAATCATCACCTGTCTGATCGACTGTCATTTTATCTGGAGCTACAAGACAGAAAGTTCAGAAGCTACCTTTACTAAGCACCATACAAGGTTACAACCCTATCAGAAGAATTGCTACTCTTTCCCTGAGGTCCATTTTGATATTGCATGTTGCCATTGTTGAATGTAGGAGCATCGGATATTTGCAAGCTTTCAATCAGTAGAACATGTCAACCTTTATTAAATAAGAGGAAAGACAAAGAAAGAGCAAACTTACAAAATTGCACATCATTTTGGGATGAAACAGAGGCTGTTTAAACATCAACAACTTTATAGTCAGTTAATGCCTTTAAGCAATTCAGATTTATTGTAAGTGGCTGTCAATTTTACACTACTGTATCATTGGCAAAGGCAATATTTCTTCCAAGCAATGTCTTCATCCTTTTTCTTGATCTCTGAGCTTTCAGGATTCATCACATCTCTTTTGCCTGCTCCTGTGTTCAGAGCACTGCATGCAAGGATAATGCAGGAAACTCTATATGTCTGGAGTGTACTGCAAGGCCCTCCAGACAGATCAAAGCATCAGAAAATCATCCTGAGGTGATCTATTGCCATGTCCAAAATGGGGTAAGAATGTGTTGCATTGTATCTACACTTGGCCTCCATTAGGAGGTGGTTAACAGAGTCAACAACCATGTTTGAGGAGGTACCTCTGTAAACTGTCACCCTCTACAGCCTCCTTCTGCTTCCCTCCTGAACCTACTCTGCATCCTGAGGAAACCTTCTGCTGGGACTTCTTCCTGTGACAGCCTTTTGGCTGGAGTTACGGCTGGTTCTGGGCTTGCTGAATCCTTTGTTCCTCCTTAGTTTCTGTGGGCCTTTACTGAACTGTGACCACAGTGATGATAATCACTGACCATCTGCTGTGGTTGGTTCCATTGGGGTTGGCTTCAATGACTCTCTGTGGGGGATATTAGAAACAAAACAGATCCTAAGTAATGTAAACAAGCAGCAGTCACAGCATTCACAGACATGAGCATTTATCAGAGTTCTCAACATAATAGGGCCTGGAGGCCCTCAACAGGAGAGCCATGGAAAGCGTGTACATAATGGACATTGTCGAGATGTGTGCACCACAAGCCAATTTGCATAAATATAGGATGAGATTATAAATGTGGTGGGATTATTGATACCTTTCCCCCAACCACTACATTGTCCAAGAAAGGCTATTTGATTATAACAGCATGTTCTAATCAATTTACAGTTGATTGTAAGAGGTTGTGCCTTTGTACAGTCATTGAAACCTTGGAATGTGTTTGGGAATTGTCAACCTCAGGTGAAAATTTAAAAGTTGCCCATGATCACTTTTGCTTCACAGAGATGATGAGGGTTAATTTATCATGATCAATGACAGTGTCAGGATTGCTGATGGCCAGGTTTTTATAATCTATATTGTTGATCAGTGCATGTGCTGCACATGCAGAATTTTGTGATTGTGGATGTCTGTATTCTCAACTCTGTACATGCCTGATTAATACAATTATCCTTTCAAGGGCTTTATATTGCCCTCAACTACAGCCTGCCACCATAGGTAAAGCAAAACAAAGTTTCTCTGCCCACTCTGGCTCTGCTAACAACTATCGTTTCTCTCTTCTTGTTCAGTGAAGAATCAGGTGAAAATGGAAGGCTTTCTAGTTTGCGTTTGGGAGAGTGATTTGCAGACTCTGTCTGTTAGTCTAGATGAGCTACGTGTCCCTAGCAGATTTGTGTCTTCCCATGCTCCAACACAACTCTATTATTTAACAATTCATCTCCTCATTTACCCACTGAGCCCCAGGCCTACTGTATAATAATGTGATCTTCTGTCTCCCCCATTGAAGCCAAGATGGTGGTGAATATGAATGATATCCTTCCTAAATTACCCTATGCCTTATTGGCTTTCTTTATCTAGAATTGACCCTGCTTTCGGTGATTAATATAGAATCCCGACAATGTGGAAGCGGGCCATTTAATCCATCAAGTCCACACCAACGGCATCCCACTCAGTCCCATTCCTACTTCCCAATCCCTGTAACACAGGATTTCCCATGGCTAATCCACCCAGACTGCAGATGCCTGGACACTATGGGCAATTTACCATGGCCAATCTACTTAACTTGCATATCTTTGGATTGTGGAAAGAAACTGAAGCACCCAGAGGATGCCCACACAAACATGGGGAGAATATGCAAACTCCACAGAGACAGTCGCCTGACTGTAGTTTCAAACCGAGATCGTTGGCACTGTGAAGCAGCTGTGCTAACCAATGAGACTGTGCCACCACTCTGTAATCCAGCATATTAGCTCAAAATCCCACACTTGACTTCCCCAACACAGCACTGTCTTTGATAACCCTTGTTAATGTTTAGAAGATAAGCTCTTAGGACTCTCCATGGCCCACATACAAATTGACTTAGAAGAACAACCCATCTGAGGATAGGCCAGATCCCTGATTGGTATCTGTACAGCTTCCTGACTGATTAGTGTTAATTGAGATCAGAACATGGTGAACTATGGCAGGACCCATTGAATGGCCATAATCTTTATTAATTGAACTCAAAACCACTCCCCTTTGATTTGCAGAATTGGCCATTTGGTTGAAGCATATACAATGTGTTTGCAGCCAAATGCTGATATATTATGGTGCTGCATATCAAAGCGCTACTCCCTTGACTGGTCAATGCTGGTAAACTGTACTCTATCTGGCTGTGTCCCAGTTCTGAAAGGCAAGGCAAGACAAGACAGATCTACTGTGAGCCTTCAAGTTCTGAGTGAAGTAGTAATGCACTAAAAGACAAGGCAGAGATGCTGCGAGCATTCAAGTACGCACAAAAGTGAGTGAGCTTTAAGAAATAACTTAGGAATGCACCATATTCTGATGTATGACTGTCCCTTTGTGCAAAGTTGCCTGATAGCAATATGGCAATGCAAGGTGTTGGTGAACACCAAAGTGCTGAACTTCTAAGAAGTTCTAAGCTGTATTACAAATTAATCTGAGATGTATGATGATGCTTGTTGAAGCTGGTGCCAGCTTCTATGAATAGAGAGGCAGGTGGTTGTTATCCATGTAGTGTGCCTGAGATACTGAGCAATGCTGATCAGGAATGAAACCCATAGGAAATGTCATCGAGCTGCAGCCTCTCTGACATTCAAGTCAGGAATTGGTGGCGTATACCCAATTAGATTAGATTATTTTATAGTGTGGAAACAGGCTCTTCAGCCCAACAAGTCCACACCGACCCGCCGAAGCACAACCCACCCATACCCCTACAATTACCCCTTACCTAACACTACGGACAATTTAGCATGGCCAATTCACCTAACCTGCACATCTTTGGACTTTGGGAGGAAACCGGAGCACCCGGAGGAAACCCACGCAGACACAGGGAGAATGTGCAAACTCCACACAGTCAGTCGCCTGAGGTGGGAATTGAACCCGAGTTCAGGCGCTGTGAGGCAGCAGTGCTAACCACTGTGCCACCGTGCCGCCCTTGGAATCTTGGAAATATCTTGCCAATATCTTGGAAAATAGCAATCTGCATATAAATAAGATGAGTTTGGTAATAATGAGGTGTTAATGGCTGCAAATTGGCTCCCCACTGCTCACTAGTGAGATTCTCATCTAGCCCATGAAATCTTAAGGGGGGAATCTGACTTTTTTTTTCTTGACCGCAAGAATGCCACATTGCTCAGACACTGGGAAAATTCTGCCTTGAGTTTCATCTGATGGATTGTCATTAACTTGGTTCATATTGTTTCTCTGTCCCGAAGTGATGCCTGGTCTGTTGAGTATTTCCAGCATTTTCTGCTTCTACTTCTTAACTATCCTGAACCATTCTGAAATCTGAATGCAATTACAAAAAGATTCATTTTCGATTTCTAATGTATTTAATGTAATTGTGAAGGTTTTTTTATCTTTTTAAAAATATGATATATTTTTCAAAACCAAGGATTTATGTTAACTTTCATAGACTCCCTACTGTTTGGAAAAAGGCCATTCACCGTTACCAACCTCAGTTATATTGTCAACAGAATTAATTTATAGTGTCTAGTAACTAGTAAACTTCATTTGAGGGCCTGGCTGCTGGATGTTTGCTTGTGTATTAAGACCTTTCAGTGGAATTCCATTCCCAGATTGTAACCATAAAATATTTTGAGAACTTTTATCTTAGATTACCTACAGTGTGGAAACAGGCCCTTCAGCCCAAACCAACCCTCCAAAGGGTAACCCACAGAGACCCATTTCCCTCTGATTAATGCACCTAACCCTGTGAGCAATTTAACATGGCCAATTCACCTGGCCTGCACATCTTTGAAGTATGGGAGGAAACCGGAGCACCTGAAGAAACCCACAATGTACAAACTCCACACAGATAGTCACCTGAGGCTGGAATTGAACCTGGGGCCCTGGTGCTGTGAGGTAGCAGTGCTAACCGCTGTGCCATTGTGCTACCCTGCAATGAGAATGCTCTGCTACTCAAGCAGTTCATTAAATTCTATTCCCATTCCAATAACCTTCTAAACACCCTTGGACTAAGTGTCAAACTCAAATAGATGGTATCCTCCAGAAGTACTAGAATCAGAATTTTGACCTTATATGGTTTCTATGAAATTGAAACTAATCCTCAGCATTACAAAAGTAATAACAATCCCAGCTGGATACAACTGTTGGAAGGAGATAAGGCTTAATTTGTAACCTATGCTTTCTTACAGTAATCCAATGCAACAGACTCAAGGCACAGCTTTAGGTCATTACAGTGATGAAGCAAACAGTTCCAGTGAGTCAGAAAGCAGTTCAGAATCTGACTCTGAGGTTGGAATTTGCTCAAATGACACCAGTAGCACAATACCTTCACATGTCACTACTTCTGAGGTAGGAAAATATTTCTAAATACCATATGGTGTGAAAGGCAACAAATAATACCATAGGATCAAAAGAGTGACAAGTGCTACACCATTTTTTTCTTTAAACTAAAAATATATTTCAGTTACTGTCAATGCAATGAGATATTTAAACCCAATTAACCTTTCAGAGGTTTATAAAATCATGAGGGGTTTAGATAAGTGGATGGCAGGTGTCTTTTCCCTAGGGTAGAGGATTTCAAGACGAGGGGGCATGTTTTTAAGGTGAGAAGAGAAAGATTTATAAAGGTCGTGGGGGCAATTTTTTTTACACAGAGTGGTTCATGTGCGGAACAAGCTTCCAGAGGAAGTGGTGAATGCAGGTACAGTTAGAAAAATGAAGACATTTAAATAAGTGCATAAATAAAAAATGTTTGGGGCAATATGGAACAAGCGCAGGTAGGTGGGACTAGCTTAGTTTGGGATTATGGTCAGCATGGTTTGGACTGAAGGGTCTGTTTCCATGCTGTATGACTCTATTACTCTATAATTAACCATTACAATATATTCCCATATCTTTATTTACCAAACTTGCATTCAGCAATAGTGTATAACAACAGGCAGTTGATCTAATCTTATAGAATGGCTAAAGTGCATTAAATGATTTATTTCATACTGGTATTGTAGTTGAATTATCGTAATGTACATTGCCATTGGGAATTTGTTCCAAGCTAATTTTAGAGATTTTACCTAACTATGCTGATTATCACAGTGTTAAGATCGAACAATTCATTTATACAAGTTTTCCTAACCAATACTATTATGTAATACTTTCAGTTAATTATAGGCTCAATCTCACAACAATAATTAACTTACATAAAGAATTTATTGTTTTGAAAGATTGTATTAAATTTGCTCTTGTTTCCAGTTGGGCCAGACCTCAAATAGCAAGTGGCAACTTAACAAATGGTTAAACAAAGTGAACACAGAGAAAAATGACACCACCACTGTGAGCAAAAATGGCAAGTATGGGCTCAGCAACTATCAGTTGCAACAGAATGAGAACCAAAACAGGGTGAAAACTCCTTTACTCTGTCAAACAGATTTCAAAGACCAAGAAAATCAAACTCTTAATGGAAAAAAACAAAGGCCTAGAATGGCTCACAAAACTGTACGTGGTGAACAAATGTTATTGACTGATAATGAATCTGCCTCTGAAAGAAAGGTATTGGGCAAAGAGCAGTCCAAGAAGATAGTGAAAATGTCAATTGAAGATGATCTCAGTTTGCTGAACTCAGAGAACCAAAGAATGATGTGTAATGAAGGAGGAAGCCAAGACTTAAGTACATTTAAACAGGACAAAATCAAACCCACTTCCAACAAAACAGGGTCAAAAAGAGAACTGGAGACAATGAAGCACAGGGAACTTGATAAAAATGTATCTAAATCTACAGAATTTGTTGGCGCTGAATGTTTATCATCCTCAACCTCATCAGACTCAAGACTGGATTCTGACAATAAAGTGTGTCTTCAAACCAAATATCCACCAACTCCTGCTTCACAAGACAACCACAAAGTTCATGATTGCAGCAACACTCTCAGCCGAGTCAGGAGCTGTAGTGCTGTCAACTCTGTTACTGGGACTATTAATGAATCAAACAATGACTCAGAAGGGCAATTGTTTGCTTTAGTTCCTTTTGGTCGAAATGAACAACTTTCATCTTTAAAAGACAATGGAGACAATGAGGAACTCAAGTCTCTCTGGGTAAAAATAGACTTGAAACTTTTATCAAGAATTCCTGGACAGTTATCCAAAGAGTCGCTAACCCAAAAAAATGTTGCTGAGGGAATTTGCAACATCAGTGTCAATAAAGGTAGTAGTTCTTCAAGGGAGAAACTATCAACAAGATCAGTAAGAAAACGCAAGGTATGTCCATGCCTAATTATTTATAAATGAGAGAAAAAAAAAATCATTTGATGTGTAGCTTGTAATCTGCTAGTGGATAAAGGAGGCAGAAATGGTGTGAAGCCCATCTTTCTCAACACAAAACAGTCAAAATAGAAAATTTCAGAAATTCCTATGAGCCCCCTTTCAAAGTAATTTACTTACAACAACAAGGAGGCTCATTTCACTCAATTAACCAACTATGCAGCAAATCGTAAGTTATCCAGAATGCTTCTTTCCCCAATAACTCACTCTGATGCATGGAACTATATTTGGACGGAGTGCTCAGCAAACTTGCAGGATGTGTTTATTTTAGGAAAATAATATAATCAGTTTTCCTCTTAATTGATATAACAATCATTGTCCTATTGTTTACTTGCCTTAGTTCCATTTATCAACATAGCCCTCTGGATATACTTTGACTTCCACATAGTTTACCTAATTCAGACAGAGTACTGGGCGCCGTTAAATAAAATAAAGTTCTTGAGTCAGGATAGCAGGTAATACAATAAATCATATATCTATTTTAAAACTTTTATAAAGAGTTCTTTTTTATCATTGGCAATGTTGGCACTTGTCTTTAGACGTTGATTTGATATGATTGTGCAACTTTTATTGTGAGATGACAGTCAAACGGAGGGTAGAGCAGGTAAGAATATCACATTTTCTGATGAAAGACATCAGCAAACCATTTATATATTTCTCACATTTTGACAGTTTCATGGTCATTTTTACAAATACCAATTTTTAATTTTTTAAAAAATTTGCCACAGTGGCATTTAAACTATTGTTCTACTGGATCGTTAGTCCCAGCCTCTGAATGGCTAATCCAGTAAGTCTATATATAACAAGATATAAGGAGAAGCTAAGGAGGGGTGACTTATAGCTTAGTTGAAAACATATGTTTTGGGGAGATTTATAAAGAGAGTTCTTGGGATGAGAGTTATAAAGCACAGGGCTTTTGCCAACAATTACGCACCAAAATGAGGAACAATGTTTGAATATTTCTGTAAGATGCTTCAAGTTCTGTCATTGACAGCGCCATGATTTGGAGCATCACCTTCTCTGTCAGGTTTAATGGATGAAAATGTGACTGCGCCATCTGGTTTTATTTTGATCCCTACCATGATGAGTCACTACATTCTTCAGGGGAAAGGCCAGAATGCCAATGACGATGTTACATTTTGTTTGGCTGATATGCTTGCCATAGGCAAGTAGCTGGAGACATGTAGAGGTTGCAGCATTGGGTTTCAGGTGACATCTTTGGAAGGTGTGTGAAAGTGAGGTGCAGTTTGTGAATGTCAGGCAATACCTCTTGAGTGCTAGATGAATGTGTGATAATTTGACAATGTGTGAATGTCTTAAAAGGAGCAGAATTATTCAAATGTGTCCAGGACAGCTTTTTAAGCAGGTTCATAATTTTTTTTTACTTTATTCATTCACGGGATGAGGGTGTCACTGGCTAGGTAGCATTTATTGCCCATCCCTAATTGCCTAGACTGGTGTCAAGAATCAACGAGGTAAAAACAATGACTGCAGATGCTGGAAACCAGATTCTGGATCAGTGGTGCTGGAAGAGCACAGCAGTTCAGGCAGCATCCGAGGACAGGCAAAATCCGAGGACAGGCAAAATCGACGTTTCGGGCAAAAGCCCTTCATCAGGAATAAAGGCAGAGAGCCTGAAGCGTGGAGAGATAAGCTATAGGAGGGTGGGCCTCAGATGCTGCCTGAACTGCTGTGCTCTTCCAGCACCACTGATCCAGAATCTGGTGTTAAGAATCAACTACATTGCTTTGGGTCTGGAGTCAAATGTAGGCTAGACCAGGTAAGGATGGCAGTTTCCTTCCCTGAAGGACATTAATGAACCAGATGGGTTTTTCTGACAATCAGCAATGTATTTATGGTCATCACTAGATTCTTAATTCCAGATTTTTACTGAATTCAAATTCTACCATCTGCCATTGTGGGATTTGAGTTCAGATCCCCAGAATGTTACCTGGATTAACAGTCTAGCAATAATGCCACTAAACTATCACCTCCCACCATACATCCTAGAAAACAGGGTCAGGTACTGGACATAATTTTTGAGAATGAAGCTAATGAAGCAATGGAGAATGTGACAGAGGGGGAGCATTTTGACAATAATTACAATAATTCTGGAAGGTTTAAGGCAATAGGGACAAGATGGACTGTAATTAAGAGTTCTTAATTGTGGTAAGACTGATTTTAAGGTGAACATTTTCCAGCTTTGGTGTCTTAGATGCATCGTTGATCCATGATGTTGCTAGGACCCCATCAACCAGCATTGACAACATAATATCATTGGTTATTGATAGCTTCACAAATCTAGGTTCCACAATCACCAGCAATCTATTATCTGATGCTGAAATCAATTAGTGCATTTGAAAAGCTGCAAGAGTCATGTATAAGCTGAGTCAGAGACTGTGGCACAACAACAACCTGACCAAAGACTCCAAACCGTGATTCTACCACGTCTGGGACCTTTGTGCAGTCTGCTGCGATAGCAAGACCTGGACAACATTTTCAAGGCAGGAGAAAAGATGAACAGTTTCCAGTTTTGGTGTCTCAGTTACACCTTTGGTATATCTTGGCAATATAAGGTCGTCAGTTCCAATGTCCTGAAGTATGCTACTTCTATCAGCACACTCACCACTATGAGCCAACAATGTCAGCAAAAGTTTGACCATGTTCATCAGAATGTTGGACATCATACCCCCAAGGACCTGTACGTGAAATAGCCACTGGGTCAAAATTTGCTCATTGTCCATATCTATACGACAAGGAGTCGAAAAGTGTGGTGCTGGAAAAGCACAGCAGGTCAGGCAGCATCCAAGGAGAAGGAGAATCGATGTTTCGAGCATAAGTCCTTTATCAGGAAAGTGGGGGATGGTGGGGAGGCACTAAGAGATAAATAGGGAGGTGGGAGTGGGGCTGGGGGGAGGTAGCTGGGAAGGCAATAGGCAGATTTGGGTGGGGGATGATAGTGATAGATCAGAAGGGAGGGTGGAGCAGATAGGTGGAAGGAAGATGGACAGGTAGGACAGTTCAAGAGGGTGGTGCCGAGTTGGAGAGTTGGATATGGGATGAGGTGGGGGGAAGTGACATGAGGAAAGTGGTGAAATCAACATTGATGCTGTGTGGTTGGAGGGTCTCAAGGCAGAAGATGAGGAGTTCTTCCTCCAGGCGTCGGGTGGTTTGGATTTGGCGGTGGTGGAGGCCCAGGACTTGCATGTCTTTGGCGGAGAGGGAGTTGAAGTAGTTGGTTGGCCACAGGGTGGTGGGGTTGTTTGAGCATGTGTTCCAGAGATGTTTCTCCAGTATCTGCAGTCCTCACTTTTTCCTACAGTACAAAGACTCAAGTAAGATATAAGGCTGATATTTCATGCCCTCGATGGATATGTTCCCAGTCTGGGAGCACATGGAATAACATAGCTGACTAGGCTACCATTTTCCTAGTCACCTCCAAGCTAACTCCCATGATCCAGTGGGTTGACAGGTGTTGAAATTAGCAACCAACATCTAAGTACATCATTTAAAGGCTCATTGTTAAAACCTCAATTTACCCCAATAGCTCATTGCCCATGCCAAAGAATGGCTGGCATGGACAATTAGATACAAATGGACAGACCACTTTCAAGGATCTACCTGAACAAAGGCAGAAGTTGGGGGAGGGGGGGGGTGTGAAGGGGGGCTCCTGGGCTGGTGCTCTGCATGCATTAATGGTCTCCCCCAAGAATGGCATTCCCAACTCCTTCTTCTGCACCATTTACCTGACAGTTGTCTTCAGTTTCAATTTATATTACCAGTCCATTGCCCATAGTATTGCATACAGAGTTGAGACCAAATATGGTCTTCAGGTCAATTGGAATTAAAGGAAGGATTGGGGACAACTGTGGCAATGGAGCTGAGAAAAGGACAAATATCTGAGAATGAGGTGATAAGTGATTAGATAGAACTGCATTTGACATCCAGACTGTTAAGCTATCTGCCTGTTATCAAGTGTTGGATGAGTTAACATTTCCTCCACCTGAGGATTAAGAAGATCTAAATAATGTTTTGCAACCTCTGTCAAAATGTTGCACATCATGCCATTAATTCTCTCACCCTCTCTGACTACTTGCTCTTGTTTGACTTGATTGTGCCCAACCTTAACTGTTCTTTTTGATGCAGAGCTGAGCTTCAAAGCATATATGTCTCATACATTACCAAAATAATTTATTTCCACCACAAAATTGCTTGTTAAAGGAGAATCCTTTTTTTTATTAGTGATTCATTCAATAAGTTTCTTAAAGGTGCAGAATATTAAAATGTATGGAATTATCAGGCCAATCAGTTAGACCAGATTGTCCAAATGGAAATAAAAACCTGAAGAGACTGGATGGGTTATGTCCTCCATTTTGGTACTTCAGTATTTTCTCTGTGAAGTAGTAATGAAATATTTGGTATTTAATTACAAGCTTCTGTAATAACTTCTTCCATTGTGTATTTTTGCAGTGTGAAAACAGAAATGCTGACAAGAAAAGTAAAAAGAACCATTTTAACAACAAACATTTTATTATGGGACTACCCTCTACTGACAACTATTCTGCATCAAATCAAAAAGCTATTGTTATCAATGAGTAGGTGTTGTTATGTGACCTTATCATCATTTATATTGTTAAACAGGAGCCAACTATTCTTAATTCTCAACAGAGGTAATATTTGATTAAGGGAAAATCCTGCATACTAAAATTCCTTGACTTTTCTGAGGAAATAATGTTGGACATCCACAGTGGAAATAATTAAAATACAGTGTACCTATGCTCCCAGAAAAGCAATCAACAATTCATTGTTGCCTAGGAGATAAACAATTGAAAAAGGCTCTGCAAGTTAATCAAAGGGAGAGGTAGACTGAATGTGTGTGATCTGTTTCAAGCAGGTAATATTGAGTTTAGAATAATCTGGGTGCAGAATAAGAAAAATCGCTTTCATATTTCATTTGAAATTCTGGGTAAAGGCATCAAGAGTTAAAACCTATATTAACTGAATGACTCCTAACAGTAAACAGAACTTCTATGGATAGACAAGGTGAGAAGAAAAAGAGAGAGAGTTTTAGACACAAAATTCCAGAGATAAAGAATACGAGAGCTAGGAGTGTTTTCACTTAAAGTGGCTACACTTAAACACTAATGATGCCTATGTTAAGTGAGATGTCTGTAACCACGAGGAGAAAGTGAGGTCTGCAGATGCTGGAGATCAGAGCTGAAAATGTGTTGCTGAAAAAGCGCAGCAGGTCAGGCAGCATCCAGGGAACAGGAGAATCGATGATTCGGGCATAAGCCCTTCTTCGTGTCTGTAACCATGGAATGTTAGAGAAGATTTTAAGGGAGAATCTTGCCAGAAATAAGCAGAAGGCCCAAGAGTTCTCGACCCTTACATAAATCTTTGACTCAGTACTCAGACCAATTGGTTAATCGTCAAATTTCTGACACATTCTAAACCTGCTGGGGCAGTGAGTCAAATATGGTCAGATATTCTCAGCTAGGCTATCAGCTAGGCAAATCTGTTGGACTATAAACTGGTGTTGTGTGATTTTTAACTTTGTACACCCCTAGTCCAACACCGGCATCTCCAAATCCTGAGAAGTTCAGCTCACTTGGATTCCTGCAGTTAAGAAGAGATTTAAATTTTCTTTTGTCAACCCACAGAATTTCAAACAAGCTCTGGTTGAAAGCATTGTTCTTGATTTTGCAACCAGGATATTCTAAATTTTAAAAAGCTTTTGAAATCGAATCAGACATACAATCTACATCCCCGTACAATTAACTTCTTGATGGCCCAAATCTATTGTTCATTTCCCAGTCAGCAATGAATATTGTCGAAATGGGTGTGGAATGAAAATTGAGCGAGGACATTCAGCTTACAGTCTAAGTATCTCCATTCGTTGAAGTGGTATTTTTAATATCTTTTACACAACTACCAATAAAATTGGTAGTTATTAGTGTTCATGATATTTGATGTTTGAATAGTAAAATTATTTTCATTTAATTCATGAACTTTGGAGCCTCAATCCATTAGTAAATATCTGAGATCTCGAATTTAAGACAAAATGAAACTGGTCTATAACGAGATCACAGCGATAGATTTATGAACAGAATTGGACAGCATTCCTTCAGCTTACAGTTTTTTTGGTGGTCATCATAACTACAATATGATATTACATTCTAAGGTCTGAACCATACAATTTTATGGCTATGTACAAATTGCATCAAGTTCTTAAAATCCTCACAAGGCTCAGCAAATTTTCTTATCGTCTCTTACCAAACATGCATCATTAACCATCTATCCCACCCTACGGGGCCCTCACATCCAATTCTAATATTAATATTCTGAATACTAATAAGGTAAATTGTGGTATTAACAGGATGTTTCATGAATAATCTCCCTGAATTGGCAACTCCCTGCTGCCTAGTGAGATACTCTTTACATAACTGGCAAATGTATAAAAGATGCAGTGGTTGCTCCAGATGTCAAAATAGGCCTTGCTAGCCGCCTTGTGCATTTCTCCTGCAATTCTATCCATAGCCCATGTCGTTCCAACCCCTATGGGTCCCATGCAAGCTATCTTGGAGGTTTCTGCAATACCTTTATTATATTCCAGTAAATATTCTCATTGTTATTTCCATTCATTTGAGAGGAAGACCTCAACCAATAGAAACTTCATCTCTCCCATCTCTCAATGCAACCCTGACTGATGAGTTCTTTATAGAGTGAGGAAGCAGTGCTCCTCAAACTAAAAATGTTATCTGCCCCTGACAACACTTCTCTGAGAATAATTTTCAGTATTGTTTCTGAAGAAGCATAATCGCCTCTCTCCTCCCAGCGTGTCCTCACTCCTTGTATGAAATGTGCAGAAATAAAAAATACTAACATTTTCGTAAAGAGAAGAACAAAATATACTTTCATAAGCTGTACCAATAGGTTTAAGCGCTTGCAATAGATTTCCCACTCTTTCCTCCTCAGAAACTGTCAGAAAATGGCCCAATACACGCTAAGTGTATACAAGTGCAGCACTTTTGCACTCCAAACTCAATGGAATTCTTACCCTTAATATCTAGTTCACAAAAAGCAAAAACTAGGTAGATAGGAAAAACAACAAATAGTTCTTTAATATTATTGTTGTCTTATACGCCGGTATTGTGATTCACTTTTTCCTTTTGTTATTATCCTAATATAGGTTATCCAAACAAACAAATGGGACAGAAAAAATAATTCATCCCTTTATTTCACCATTACCTGGCATCTCTAATCAGAAGTACCCTGATGAAAACAACATCACTGCTAGAGGAGGCAATGATACTGTTTCACCGAGCAAATCCTCGTTACCCTTACCTTCCTTAAATTGGAAATCTGAGTCTAAACTACAGAGTTGCACTCAAGCCTCCAATGTAAGTAAACAAAAAATCCAAACTCTGCATAACATATAATTGTGTAACATACTGCGCATTTTGCATTTTGCTTCATCATTGTGAAGATCGCTGAGTCCTTTTAGTTTACCAGTTCAAATTACCCAACTATCTGTATAGTGATGGGAGAGTTGAATGGTTCTGATTAGCTAAAAATGTAGTACCACAGCACGTGAAACTTATTGAAGTAACAAAAATAGTCCCTTTTCTATTGATGTATTCGAGATCTAACACACCAAACTAATATCTGATGTGGCGCAAGAGACTGTGTAGATTATACTGTGGGAATATAAAATAGATATTGCTATCATATCTACAGAAGCTCTTTAGAATCAGGATAATCATACATGAAGGAATTCATTCATAGGTATATTCCAGAAAGACAAGCGCATGAGTGCAAGAACAGTAGAAAGAAATGTTGATTGGGTTAGCTTCAATAGGAAGAGGCTCACGTGGAAAAATGCACTTGCCCAGCCAAATGGCCTGCTTCTCCACTGTAAAGTTAATTTAACTCTAAGTAATTTAATCACAGAATTCCTCATACTCATTGCAGGCCATGAAACTGATTGCAAATATTCTCTGACAGAAAAGGAGTAATCTTCGAGAATTTTACTGGCTGTTCTGTTAAAGTACATCCATACTAACCACAATGAAAAAGAATGAAGGAGTGAGAGCGTTAGATGAGCTGTGCATTCTGGAGGCACAGAATTTACGACATTTAAAAGATATGAAAAATTCCATAACATTCCCCAGCATACCGCTATTATACTATGAACTGCAGGCAAAGTAAAATAGAAAAAGATCTGATGTTTTAAGTGAAATGATATTATAGAGAAGTGAAATTTAGATTGTAGTTTAATGGCATAGTAGTACACAATGCAACTCTCTTCTCTAAATGCAGATACCTAAAACACCAGAAAGTGTGCTCACTCTTTAAGAGCCCTTAAAAACACATGCACCTGGCAATAGATGATACACTGAGCTGCAGAAGAATTTCTAGCTACATTCCCTGCCTTACTATCAGGGACCCATTATTGAATTCAATTGATATTAAAACTAACTTTTGACGTGCTGATTTATTTAATTAATTTAGGGTTAATATCACTGAAGTAATCCTACTCCTGGTATTCGTGCGCTACCTTTATCGTAACAAAATTATTTTTAACATTGTTACTTAAGTTGAGTTTATTGGTCCAGAAATATAACAGTTATTTGAATCTATTATGCTTTAGTCTATTTGCATTTATCAGCCTGAACATAATGCATGCTGTAAGGTACTAACTTTCTGCCAACTGCAGAGACAAACATAAGCAGGTTCCACAAGGATTCTACCAATCGGTGTTCTAACTTTGGTGGAAATTGCAGATGGACTATATGCATTTTTGCCAAGCTTCCACTGAGGTTACAGCAGCCTTCAAAAAATATCCTGGTTAATATTTTATTCTGATGTTCTTTTTCATGTTTACAGAATGAAGCATTTTTAATCTGAATTTGCTCAGTAAAATATTTATTTGCAGAACTGGTAAATTTCAATTTCATTGCAATCAGCAGCTGTGCACAAGCAGTGGTGAGATTCAAAACCACAATGACATGATTGATGTGAGATCATGAGAATAAATAAGATTAAATTAGGTTAGTCTGTAACAAAAAACTTCATTTATTAAATTTTCAATGTTTGGGTTACAGACTAATCCAGTGCATTCTATAAATACACTGTAATTATTATCTGGTTAGCAGATATGGAGAGAAATATTGGCACTTGTAACATTATACCTCAAAATTCCAGGCACTGACAACTTGATGAAACAAGTTAATTGCTTTCTTTCAATAGCAAATTGAGTGGGCATAATAAACAAAAGAAGCATGATAACATTTTACCCTCATATGATTTGTACTATAGAACATGCAGTGAGAACAATGCTGATTTTGTTTATGATCCTTTTCCTGTGAATGGGTATATTTGGTCTTGTTATTCTATTATCCATTGACTGCCTTTGGTCATTTATATCATGTAAGAAGGAAACAGATGATCAAAGTTGGAGCCTGGCTGATTTGTTTCATCCTGGGGATGAAAGAAATCTAAGAGGGAAACAGAAAATGCTGTCACTACTTAGCGGGTCAGGCAGCATTTGCAGCAGAGGAAAGCATGTTACAAATGATTAGGAAAAAGTAGGACTGCAAATGCTGGAGAGTCAGAGTCAAAACGTGAGGCACTGGAAAAACACAGCAGGTTAGGCAGCATCTGAGGAGCAGGAGAGTTGACATTTCGGGCATTCTTGATGAAGGGCTTATGCCCGAAACGTCAACTGTCCTGTTCCTCAGATGCTGGCTGACTGGTTGTGCTTTTCCAGCACCACACTTTTTGACTGTTACAAATTATTGTCAGGATCTACATTAATGCTTATTATTCATTTTTAGATGCATCTAAAGAAAGTTCTTTTCTTTACAATAATATTTTCTGACTATGGGAGCTAACCTTATCATTTCCTATGAAGGTCCTGTTTGGTTTAACTACCTTCCTATAACTTCAGTTATCAAATGGTCAGTCATCAAGTGTTATGATCTTTCAGATATTTGTAGCTGACACTCAGATCTCACTCTGCCTTACATTTAATGAACAAATGACACCGGGCTGTATTCATTCTGAATGTTCCTAGCTATGTTCATTCCATTTGTATTGTTCAGTTCATTCCAAATATAACTTTGAAGGCCCAGAACCTGACTCTTCATTGTTTCGAGCCTGATTGGCAGTGGGAGGAAGGGCTGCTTCCTTTGATTATAAAATCTGTAGATCCTTGGAGATTTGATTTTCTGAAAGCCAAGAACTGGTTTATTGCTGTAGGTACACAGGCAGTTTTGTTTACTTATGGGGATGGTTTTGTAGGTGTTGGTCCTGGGTAGGTAATCTGAGTCAGAAGGTTGTTATTTTAGTCCCATGGTATGACATTAAACATTGTCTACCATCTTAGATGGACATAACATAATCCATGGCACTGTTTCAAAAGAGAGGAGGGGAGTTACCTCTGGTTAATATTTGTTGCTCAATAGATTATCTGATCATTATCACCGCAGTTTGTTGGAGCTTGCTGTGTGGAAATTGACTGCTGTGTTATCTATATAACAATGACTCCATTTCAAAAGCACTTAGTTGACTATTAAGTGCTTTGTGATATCTGATGTACCTGAAACGTTGCTGTACAAATACAGATCTTTTTTTTGCTGCAGACTCAGAGCCAATAAATGAAGAGAACAATGGGTGAAATTTAAACCCCCAAACAGGATATAGATTTGCATCAGATGAAACATAAAATGTTAGAAATCTCATACCCAGCCTCAAGCTGCCACTAACCTGGCCTCTGACAGTTAGAATGGAAGAGAAAGAGGAAGCAGAGAACCATTCTTAAGAGATAGGCAGGTCACGTAAATATTTTCAGACTTCATGTTCAGGTTTTAATCTCCATTTCAAATGTAATGCTGGACATTCTTGGCATCACAAAACCCCATGCTTCTATGAAGGTGAGGATTGCTGAATCCAAGATGCAGGTGGAAAGGCATTTACCTGCTGATCCAATAAACTTCCTATCTGCCATGACCTTTGACCATGTGAACCTAAAAGCGCCACCCCCCAACATCTCTGGCCCCTCAATGTCTCCAACCTTTTAATTAAGTCCACAGTCTTCTCACCTCTGACCTGTCAACATCTTTGACTCTGCCATATCCAAACCCCTCAACTTCTTCAGGGTGAGAATCATATGTGATTCCTGATAAACAGCTTATGCTTAAAACATCAATTCTCCTGTTCCTCGGATGCTGCCTGACTGGCTGTGCTTTTCCAGCACCACATTTTTCGACTCTGATCTCCAGCACCTGCAGTCCTCACTTTCTCTTAGTCTATTATCCCAGTCAATCAGCTTGGTAAGAAACTCATTTGACTTCAATTGTTTGTTTACAATTTTGGCACCCACCCATCTACCTTATTACAGTATAGAGACAGCTTGGCAGGATGGGGAAAGGTGCAACAATGTGGTAGGTGGGGCATCTCTTGTATTTTAAGTGATCCCTGCCCTGCTGACAACATGCCTGGAAAATCCAGCTCCAGAGTCTTCTACAGCTGTGTATCGGCTGAGTGTTATGCTGCAAGTGTGTACAATTCTTGCAGTCCCAGATCTGTTGGCAACTGAGAAGCAAGTAAAATTGCCAACTTGTTCTTTTGTTCCGGAGCCCAGAATTAGTCTCGGCCAATTTGTACAGTTACACACTTCAAGGCAACAGCTGTGTGGTACAGTGGGAGTGTTCCTAATTCTGGGTAGAAAGTCTGCATTCAAGTCCACCTATCATGAAGCTATGTCACAACAGGTTGATTTAAATAATTTTCATGCTTCAGGATTGCAAGGCACACCTTGGAATTGATGTAACTGAACAAAGAATTTAGTCTACAATTTTAGCTGCTTCATATTTGCTATAATTCTTTCAGCCTTTCCAGCACAAAAAAACTACAAGTGGCATTATAGAATGAGAGCTGAAAATGTGTTGCTGGAAAAGCGCAGCAGGTCAGGCAGCATCCAGGGAACAGGAGAATCGACGTTTCGGGCATAAGCCCTTCTTCAGCCTTCTTCGGGCTTATGCCCGAAACGTCGATTCTCCTGTTCCCTGGATGCTGCCTGACCTGCTGCGCTTTTCCAGCAACACATTTTCAGCTCTGATCTCCAGCATCTGCAGACCTCACTTTCTCCTCAAAGATTATAGAATGAGAGCACATTTAAATGTATTGTGATAAACAAAGCTCACTCACTTCAATAATTTCAGTACCCACAGTATCTAGCATAGTGTTTTACTCTTTTGTTTTATTCTCAGTACATGCATATTGTTAATTTATCAATAGATTAAAAGGTTGACCATATGTAACTTTAAAAGTTAAGCTTTCCCTGCTCTTCTGAAGGCACTGACTTTTACTGTGGTTTCATTTTGTGCAAGTTAAGCAGTTTCCATGATCTTGTTCAAGAAGCTGTTTTTCATATGGAATTCAAACAAAATGTTGGCCAACAGTCAGAGGCAATATAGATCAACCACTTTGACATGCCCACACAGCAGTACTACCACAGTATATAGCAGCAACAGGATTATTTGATTTTTTTTCCTCTCACTCTGAGGTCAGCAAATTTCACACCAGTTGTGACACAAAGAGTTGTGCATTCACTCAGTTGGTTTGAATCACTCAGGGACATGCTACTAATATCAGCTGAATCATTTAATGACTACTCATTGGCTGGGATTTAATGTCTAAACTTAAAACTGTTGTCTGATCAATTGTGAAATGATCTATAACATGCAACAGGACATGGATAAGCCAGCACAATTTAGGATCCAACTTAAGATCTTGGGTAAGGGGAATGTGAGGAAGAATTGCACAGCAACTGATAATGACATGGAACTCACTGCAGCGAATGAAGGCAGAAATCAATGTAGTGGAGGTAGAAACAGATTTCAAAAATACATTAGGTAAAAACAATGACTGCAGATGCTGGAAACCAGATTTTGAATTAGTGGTGCTGAGCTGCTGTGGTCTTCCAGCACCACTAATCCAAAATTCAAAAATACATTGGATGGGCACTTGAAAGAAATTAGCCTGTAGTGCAATGGAGATTGAGTAAAGTGGCGGGGCTGACTGGTTTGTTTTGGATACAATGGGCTAAATGGCCTCCTTCTGTACAGTGAATGACTCTGATTTTGCGAAGAAGCACAGGTTGTGCTATTTTCAGAAAGCAAGGATAATATTATATTTTATTTTAGAAGATAAAGAATGCATTTGCTCCTTTCTAGTTCTATTACATTTTCTTACTTGGCAGACTATTCTGTACCAGCCATTTTCCATCAACTGGGAGAGTATGATGGTACATTTTTTTCCTTTAGTATCTGCATAAATTAAATCATACATGTAACAGCGGCTGGTTGGCAGTTTTTCTTGTGTATTAAGTGATTCATTCTGATTCAAAGCTAATGTCACTCATTTCTTCAGTGACTTGTTCCTTCTTAACACTCTTTCTGGTTCTGACTCACAACTGTCAGGAATTCTGCCAGTACTCATTATTGTACTTGAACTCACCTCTAGTCAAATGCCATTAATAATTATGTTTTCCGGATAATGATATTGGAAGGCACATATATAATCAAACTTGTAGAAGTCATTAGCATGGTTGGAAGTAGCCTCTTAGGTGGACAAAATAGTTTAACAATGAACCAAAAGAGTTGACACGATTCAATGAAATTATTATACTGCAATGTTCGACTATTGCTAATGAGCACAGTGTAACTATGATCTGTCATAGTACCAAACCTTTAAAAACTGCCTTTGTGACTAATGTTATTATCACATTTGTTATTCTGATCTACTTTGGAATAGTCTGTGCAAAAAAAAAGTTATACTTGTATTGCAGAAAGATCTCCACATTAACTCCAACAGCAATCAACTTTGCAATAGTCAATTATTTCAAACACCTCAAGAAAATTCATGGCGTGCGACATCAAAATGGCAAAATGAGTCCTGCAGACCTCGGCTTGTTTTTGATGACAAGTGAGTAAGGCACTGAAAATTTAGTGTTAAGTTAAACTCTTTAAAAAGATCAGCACTATACACCGTTGTAACTTCTGACATTTTAGATTGATTCATATCACTTTTGTAGTTAATCTGCCTTCAAAATATTCACCACTTTGGGATTTTTAAATTTATATTTAAGCAGGCAGCATAATGCTGACTACTACATGCAGGAGGCAAAGAGAAAGAAGCACAAAGCTGATGCCATGGTATGTTTAGGTTTATATTTGAATCTATTAACTTTTTGAAAAATTATACATTTTAATATATCCTTGCCAGAAAATTTCATTTTGAGACTATTTTTGTTTGGTTTAGGTGGATAAGTTTGGAAAGGCGGCGAATTATATAGATGCAGCATTATCTTTTATTGAATGTGGCAATGAAATGGAACGTGGACCACTTGAAGCCAAATCTCCATACATGATGTATTCTGAAACAGTGGAACTCATCAGGTATGTTACAAATTGTAAGATTATTGATCCAGTTAAATAGATAATAGTCTACATAGTTAATGCAAGGACTCAATTAAAAGACTATTAAGTGTAATAAAACACTGCATATAGATGAGCAAGGATATTGACTCAGAGATTCCATGGAAAGCCTGTTTGGAGTTGCTGCATCCCTGGCCCAACTCCTAACTGAAAGAAGGGTCATTTGTATATCACAGGCAAGAAATCTATGTCACTTACAGTGCTAAATAGGCTTCAGTCTTGGACAGGGGAAATAATTTAGTTGTTGTAGCTATGAAGATCAGCAGTCCTTGCTCAACATGTTTAAAATGCCTTCAATATTTTGAATTTTGTTTCAATTTTTTTAAGCACTGTTGCCTCACAGCACCAGGATACCAGGTTCAATTCCAGCCTCAGGTGACTGTCTGTGTGGAGTTTGCACATTCTCTCCATGTCTGCGTAGGTTTCCTCCGGGTGCTCCAGTTTCCTCCCACAATCCAAACATGTGCAGGTCGGGTGAATTGGCTATGCTAAATTGCCCATCGAGTTAGGTGCATTAGTCAAAGGGAAATGGGTCTGCGTGGGTTACTCTTCAGAGGGTCAGTATGGACTTGTTGGGCCGAAGGGCCTGTTTCCACACTGCAGGTAATCTAATCTAAAAACCAGGCAAATTAAAAAATATATATTCATTCATGTGGTGTAGTCATTTCTGTCTACTTCAGCATTTATTGCCCAATATAACTGCCCTGGAGAAGATACTGGTGAGTTTCCTTCTTAAAGTGCTGCAGTCCTTGGAAAGGAGGGACAATCTCAGTGATATAAGGCAAGGAGCTCCAGGATTTAGACCCAGTGTGCTGAAGGAACAGCAATATGGTTCCAAGGCAGGACCAGTCTGTGGCTTTGAGTGGAATTTGCAGGTGGTGATGTTCCCAAATATCTACTCCTTGTACTCCTGGGTGGTATAGTTTGCAGGTTTGAAAGGTGCTATTTAAGCAACCAAAATGAGTTACCGCTGTTCATTTGGTTGATGGTACACACTGCTGTCACACTGGTAAAGGGAGTGAACGTGGAAGGTGGTGGATAATGTAGCAATCAAGAGGCCTGTTTTGTATTGGATGGTGTTGAGATGCCTTGTAGATGTAGGCAGGTTTTAGGGAGTCAGAATGTGAATTGCGTGCTGCAAACTTCTAGCTTTGGACCTGCTCTTGAAGCCACAGGTAGGGCCAGTCCAGTTCAGTATCTAGTCAATGGTTAGCCATTAAAAATATGGAATTCAATGATGGTAATGTCATTAAATATCAAGGAACAGTGGTAAAAATCTCTACAGAATCCC
Organism: Chiloscyllium plagiosum; assembly: GCF_004010195.1. Taxonomy (NCBI): domain Eukaryota; kingdom Metazoa; phylum Chordata; class Chondrichthyes; order Orectolobiformes; family Hemiscylliidae; genus Chiloscyllium; species Chiloscyllium plagiosum. The sequence continues at coordinate 63,344,661 of NC_057715.1, read as the reverse complement.
TACAGTGTGGAAACAGGTCTTTCGGCCCAACGAGTCCACACTGACACTCTGAAGAGAAACCCACCTAGACCCATTCCTCTACATTTACCCTGAGTAATGCACCTAGCCTACACATCACTGAACACTGTTGACAATTTAGTTTGCCCAATTTACCTAACCTGCACATCCCTGAACACTATGGGGCAATTTGTGGGAGAAAACCCACACAGACACAGAGCGAATGTGCAAACTCCACACAGTCAACCAAAGCTGGAATCGAACCTGGGTTCCTGGCATTATGAGGCAGCAGTGCCCTAACCACTGAGCCACCGTGCCATCTCCATTCTTGGAGATGGTCATTCCTGCATTTGTGAGGTGCAAATGTTACTTGCTGCTTGTCAGTCCCAGCCTGGACATTATCCAGGTCTTGTTTATTTGGATCTGGACTACCTCAGTATCTGAAGTTTGTGCAATCATCAGTAAATATCCCCACTTCTGACCTTTTGATATAAAAATAGTCATTGCTAAAGCAGCTGAAGATGGTTGGGCCCAGGACCAATATTCATTCTAATCTGTGAGGATGCACAGACATGTAACTGCTCTTATGTTCCACACGCAGCAATCGGCATCGGCATGCCAGTCATGGCATTGACTTCCCATTCCGGAAGTCGCTGCCACAAATGGGTCTTGCAGGTAAGGCAATTCAAGTCAATGCTGTCTAGGACCCAACCCAGATGAACTCTGCAGAAATGTCCTGGAGGTGAGATGATTGGTCTCCAACAACCACAGCCATGTTCCTTTGAACCGCGTACGATTTCAACCAGAGGAATGTATTCCCCGATTTCCATTGACTTCAGTTTTGCTAGGGTTCTTTGATACTACACTCTGCTAAATGCAGCCTTATTATCAAGGGCAGGCACTCTCTAGAATTCATCTCTTTTTGTCCACATTTGGACCAACATTGTGATGAGATGAGTGCCCCTGGCAGGACCCAACTGAGCCTCAGTGAGCAGGTTATTGTTTTCCAAATGCTGCATAAAGTTTTGTCAATGACCTCTTCTATCACTTTATTGATGGTCTGGCATGATAATCCAGGGCGACAATTGACTAGGTGGGATCTGTCCTGCTTTGTGTGCGTATCAACTACCTGGGCAAATTTCCACATTGTCAGGTACTGCCAAGGTTGTATCACCAATTGAACAGCTTGCCTGGGGGGGTGTGGCTAATTCTGGAGCACAAGTATTGTCAGAAACTTGTCAGGGCATAATTTTCTCTGCAGTATCCAGTATCTTCAGTTGTTTCTTGATATCACGTGGAGTGAATCAAATTGTTTAAACACCAGTATCTGTGATTTTACGGACCTCTGGAGGAGACTGAGATGGATCTGACTGAAGATTGGTGCAAATGCTTTATCTTTGTCTTTTGCACTAATGTACTGGGTTCCCCCATCATTGAGGATAGGGATATTCATGGACCCTTCATCTTCTGTTGTTAATTATCTGCCACTTTTTCACAGTTGTGGCAGGACTGCACATTTTAGGCCTGATCCAATGGCTATATGATTGCTTAGCTCTGTCAGTTGCTTACTTACCCTACTGTTTAGCATGTAAATAGTCCTGTGTCATAATTGCACCCTGGTGCTGCTTCTGCCATGACCTCCTGTAATCTTAATTGAATCATAATTGATCCCCATGGGGAAATGCTGGGCCATGAGGTTACAAAGGCAGCATGGCGGCTCAGTGGTTAGCACTGCTGCCTCACAGCACCAGGGACCCAGGTTCGATTCCACTCTCAGGCAACTGTCTGTGTGGAGTTTGCACATTCTCATGGTGTCTGCGTGGGTTTCCTCTGGGTGCTCCAGTTTCCCCCAAAGTTCAAAGATGTGCAGGTTAGGTGGATTGGTTATGCTAAATTGTCCATAGTGTGCAGGGATGTGAAGGCTAGGTGGTTTAGCCATGGGAAATGATGAGATAGAATAGCGGGTAGGTCTGGGCGGGATGCTCTTTGGATGGTTGTTGTGGACTCAATGGGATGAATGGCCTGCTTCCATACAATAGGAATTCTGAGATTATTGTCCAATTCTGAGGCTGATGATATACAGTGTCTCATGGATGCTCAATTTTAAGTTGCTGGATCTATTTGACATCTAATCTATTTAACACAGTGATAGTGCCACAAAAATAGATGAATGTATCCTGTATGTGAAGACAGGGCATGACGTCCTTAAGGACTGTGCAGTTGTCACTCATGCTGATTTCAACCTGAACAAATGCAACTGTGACAGGTAAATTGGTGAGGAAGTTGATTTTTCCCTTTTGCCAGTTCCCTCACTCCATGCCACAGACTGACTGTAAAGTTATATCCTTTATGACTTGGCCTGCTCAGAAAGTAGTAACGCTGCTAAACCATTCTTGGTGATGGAAATTGTAGTCCATTGCGAACTAGAAAACACTCGATGCCTTTGCCACTCTTTGTGCTTTCTCCAAATGGTGCTCAGCATGGAGGAGAATGGATTTATTAGCTTAGGGAGTATGATACATAGGAAGAGTTATTCTTACCCATATTTGGCCTGATCCTATAAGACTTCATGTGATCCAGAGTCATTGTTGAGGATTTCCAGTGCAATTCCTTACTGACTATATATGAGGCTGCTACCACCTCAGGGTTGGGATGTCTGCAAGCTATGATTCCATGAGTGTGACTATGTAAGGCTGTTGCTTGACTAATCTATGGAACAGCTTTTGCACAAGTTCCCAGATGCTGGTAAGGAGGACTTTTCAGTCTCAACAGGGCTGGGTTTGCCGTTATTACTTTGTGTACCTGGTGGATGCCATTGTCCACCTGGTTTCTTGTTACAACAAATGGCTGCTAGAACATTTCAGCGGGCATTTGAGTGTTAATTACATTTCTGTTGATGTGGACAACATGTTGGCAGAACTAAGGAAGGATGCTAGATTCCCTTCTACAAAGGACATTAATGAGCTAATGTTTTAAAATAACAGTTGTGTGGTTACATGGCTGCCATTAGGCTAAATTCAGGCTTTATTGATTTCAAATTTTACCTCCTGCCATGGTAATATTTGAACCTAGTCCATAAAATCTTAGCCTGTGATTTTGGATTATTAGTCTAGTGACATTGCCACTCCATCACCTCCTCCCAATTCTTTCCGGAAGCCAGCCTTCAAAATTCTCCTTGAAGCACTTAATATCCCTGTCTTTCAAAAGCCAAAGTTAGTTCTGTGGTACAAATAATGAGAAATATGTTATTTAACTGATTTTCCTTATTTTTAGAGCATATTACATCATAAGTCCACTTAAGACAGATTGTCCAACTATTTCAATTCAATTGTCTACCTCTACTTACCCATTTTACTGACGACGTTACTGATATTTTACAGCCTTATGTAAGGCTGAAAGCAATTACTGAAACTAAACTAAAATATCACAAGTCCAGTAGAGATTACTATTGAGAGACTGGACCAAGGTTCATGTTTGGTTATATTTAAGTGAGTTTTATTTTACAGTTGCTATCCTATTCTCAACTGGTTTGATATTGAAATAGGAAATGCTTTCACTCCTCATCAATAACATTCTTCATCTTGATAAACTTATCCAAATGTTTAAAATATTTATTTCAATTCTATGCAAACATTTTTTCCAGTTTTCCTCACAACAAGAGGTAGCACACACAGGGACCCTTTATGCTTCCCTGGATTCTGGGTAGTATTGGCAAGACCAGCATTTGTCACCCATCTCCAATTGCCCTTGCACCAAGTGGCTTGCTAGGTCATTTCAGAGGGTAATTAAGAGCCAATCATATTACTGTGGATCTGGAATCATGTGTAGAGTATGCCAGATAAGCATGGCAGAATTCCGTCCCCTAAGGATATTAGTGAGCCAGATAGGTTTCATGACAATTGACAATAGAACTAGATCACAAGCATTCACAACAGTGGACAGAAAATTGCAGGGTGTATGCATTTGATTTCACATGGTACAGTTGAAGTGAGTTTCTCTTCCTGCTGGGAATGTAGGAATGTGAAATCTGTCTTCATACGTAAAAATCGATGATGCATCATTACACCCCATAAGAGAAGTTGGAATGAGGATGAAAACATTGCAGATGATTTTTTTTCAGTGCAGCCATTTGCTGCAATAAAGTGGAAACTATGACATCATACTTAAAGTAAAGAGGTGCTTTGTCTACAATATCAAACTTTATTCAGTCACCTAAGAGCTGATATTCAAATAGTTAGCACACATGGTTTTAGACTATGATAGAAATTAAAATTTTAAAATTCCATATTGTATCACACTGGAACAAAACATCATGAAGAATGGGGAAAAGTGAGGACTGCAGATGCTGGAGATCAGAGCTGAAAATGTGTTGCTGGAAAAGCACAGCAGGTCAGGCAGCATCCAAGGAGCAGGAGAATCGATGTTTTGGGCATGAGCGAAGGGCTCATGCCTGAAACGTCGATTCTCCTGCTCCTTGGATGCTGTCTGACCTGCTGCGCTTTTCCAGCAACACATTTTCAGCAGCAGTCATGAAGAATGGGGCCATTTAAAACAATGCTTTAGAAGTATTGCAACTGTAATTAATATACAAGAGAGAATAGACAAATGCATACTTGAATTTTAATGTATGTAATGCCTAAGAAAGAAGAGGGGTCTTAATTCTCTTTATGGAAAGGGAAAAATAAATCTACTAGTAGCTAAAGTTGAGGAATATTTCACACCTCAAGAATCTTATTCATGTAAAGCACCTTTAATATGATCTTCAAGTGCATGAAGAAATCTTTGGTCAGTATGCCATTAGTTTCTACAGAGGTACTCAGGATGCCAAATGGAAGGTTAGTACAAATCCCAGAGGAACACTATACATAGCATTTACACCATTTCCTGCTGATCTTCTGATGTTATGGAGAGAGATTGAACAATCTTTACATATGAATATACATCTTGTCACTCTGGATCCTTCATTGGAAACTGTTTTCTAGCCATTAAAGATGATCAAGTAGGAGCCAGGTAACTAAAGTAAAGGTTTAGAATTAAATAGTTGTTGATATTTATACAGCAGGAGCAGTCAGCAAAAATGTAGTTAAAACATTTTTGTAGTAATCACACTTGTAGAAATAATGCAAATGGAGCTGAGATATTGCTTTGAACAGCTTGAGAAGAAAAGAATATGTAGCTTATCTTGATAATTAGTGGTAAATTCCAAAATGAAAAAGAGATACCCAGTGTTGACCAAGTGTCAGTGCAGAATGAAAAACAAAACCATTTTGAAAAAAAAGTGTTCAAAACCAAAGCAAGAGCATCTTGATCATATAAAGAAGGAAATTTCACAAAAGGAAGAATAATCTAAGATAGAGTGAGAACGATTTGTTTTATGGATGAAACACAGACAGGAGATAGTGTTAAATGTACAACTTCAAGAAAAATGGTAGACCGAGAATTAGAAGTTTTGCTAGAAAACTCAATTTAGCATCACGTCAGTCATTTTACAGACTTTTAAGTAGAAAATTGAGCAAGTTGAATCAAAGGTAGCGATGTACTCTGTCCAGAACATCCAGGCGTAGGAAACTATGATGTGGTAGGTGGATCCAAAAACAAATACTAAAGACTAAACACAGGAACATCAAATAGACCACAAGTATTCTACCATTTAGAATACATAAAAACAGTAGATATAAACACTAACAGTAAATGCAGTGTTAGAGAAGTTTGCTCACTTATGCAATCATTTAGATTTTGTGGCAGAAAGGCACAGCATATTTCCACAGCCAGACATCTAGCAGGGAAAGTTCCAGTTGAAATCTGAGATAATATGTGATGAGCTGGAGAGAATGGACAAACTTGAGGTAATAAAATTAAAGAACTGAATTTATTCATCAGCAGTATGAGTCATTAAACCAAGCAGTGAACAACTCTGAATATATCTGGCTTGGATTTTCACTACCATAGTAGGTAGTTCGAGTTGGGAAATTTCCCATTCGCAACCACCATTTTGATGGAAAGTCTAAGTGAACTGATCTTCTCTTGGCATTGGAGGTAGGGGAGGGGGTTTTGGGGTCATAGTAGGTGCAGGAAAGTATTGGCACCTGCCACTCTGATAAGATCAGAAGCAGCCACAAAGGCCACTGAAGCCCAAGGTGGGCTGCATAAAAATACCATCTCACTTCTCTGGGACATGGCTATATTTATCCCTCACACCCCATCAGCCCCTTCCCCACACATTTCCAGTGTCATAACTATGGTCTCCATACTATCCCAACCCCATCCATGACCCTTATACTCTCCATGCCACGTCGCAGTCCTTAAATGTCCATTCAGCCAGAATACTACACTAACCCTATGATAACAATGGCATATATGAAACTACTTAGAAAAAGAAAACACCCATTCATATTTCTTTAAAAAATGGTGTTCCCACAGCCCTAACAAAGTGTCCATCAAATGGACATTTAAACTATCAGTAACAAAATCTTTAAGCACTTCAGATCTCATAATCCAGAGCAAATAAACATTGAGATAATGACAAAAAAGATAACAGTAAAAATAATTTATTCTAATCACATAAAGATGTCAATGAATAAAATTCACAGTTCTCTCAAGCTGTTTAAGTAACCTTCCACTCAATCCTTTTATGTCTATGGGCTGTCAGTTCATAGATTAACACTTCTATAGCATTGTAGGAGGAACAATACTTTTAATTATGAATGTGTTTTTTCCAAAGCAGTTCTAATTAATTGATCGTGTAACAGAGTAGGTTGAGTTTGGAGGGTATGAGAGACTTCTGGGATTAGTGGAATAAGGAGTTGGAATGGGGCTGTAAGTGATCATGAAGGAGGTTGGATGTGGATGTGTTAGTACTGATGGGGCAGTTAGTGAGGTATGGGGGGGTGGTGGTTGTACTGCTGAGGGCAAGGTGCATGAGCATTAACTTTTGAACTTGTCCTTCAAATCCAGGCAAATACTCAACTCCTGAGATTTATGAACCACAAGTCACTGAAAACTCAACTACTGTATATACTAATGTAAAAGTTGATCTCATGTAAAAGTTGACCCCTGATTTTGGCCAAAAATCTTGTATTTTCCATACTACTATATCGCATTATAAACCTCTTACAAAGGAAACTGTATGTTCCCATTAACCCACTTAAACAAAATCACATTCATTCATACTGGTAACTCTACTCATCGCTCTTTGTTAATTATATTGCGTCTCCATTCATTACTCTACTTAGCCACTTGGTTTATTACAGCACGTTTTGATTCATTCATTCAGACCGGTACTAAGTCTATTGGTACTTATCACACTTTGTTCACTATACATTCAAAAGTTAATACCGTTAAAGTTAATAATTTTAATTGTGCTATTATATATGAATAAAAGAGATATATTATCTACATATATCTTTAATTCTTTGACATGTGTTAATGTTGCTGAGGTTCATTACAAACAAGAGTAAATGGAAGGGAAATGGAAAAATTTGGCAGGAAAGTTCAACTTGCTTACACATTCAGAATTTAATAAATGTTTAATTTTAAGTGTGCCATTATACCAGGCCAGGACAATGTTGAACACCGATTTTGCAGGATTGTATTGAATCATTGACATGTTAAATTTTTATACTGGTACGTATAAATAAAATTTACTACCAGTAATTCATTCTTGTTTCTCTTGCTTTTATCTGGTACCTTTACTGTAATTCATTGTGTTTTTCTTCTTTACCTGGGATTAGTTGAACAATCAAATTGACTTCTGCTAATAATCCGGTATTTTGAATTTCAGCCCCTCAAAACTCGTGCCCGTGTAATAGTCAACTCTATAAATTGAACCTTTAAAAATAGTCTAAAAAATTCAACTTTTACACGAGTACATGTGGTAACTCCACAAAAAGTGCTGTGTGTTAGCAGAAGCCCCAGCTCAAAGTGAAGTTAGTCAGGTTGACAGGGCAGGCTAACCCGTACCCTCGTTCCATTCCAGTGAAAGGTGGGGGCGCAAGAAATCAGGGATGGGAATCCTGGAATCACCCATCATTTTCAATTGGATCTTAACTTCACAAGACTCCAATCTTCCTCTCTAAAATTAACCTGTAGAAAGAATTTTATCCAATACAGACCAATAAAGAAAATGATGTCAGGAATTTCAAATGTGAATTGTGGAAACTAACGATTACAATTAAATGGGATTAAATTAAAGTTATGGTTAATTGATAGTCCTTTTAGTAGATACCGGTGTATTTGAATGCATTTTACAATCACTTCAACTCTATTGACCTTTCAACTTTGATGTCACAAATCCTGGATGACTTTGAAGGGTGGCACTTATTCTGTATGATATAATCAGTTGAGGAAGAAACAAATGGAAATCTGGTCAAACGCTGGGAAAAATCCAGCAACAAGAAACACAAGATTAATTCAAATTTAAAGAAGCCAGTAACATAAAACATAGATTCCAAGAGAAAAGGACTGAGTTGAGATTACCTATGTGAAACTGTTAATAAAGGTAATCAAATAATGAAGGCTGCTGTCTTGTTTCTTGAATTCAAAAATAAGGATAGTTAAAATAGTAACAGAAGCTAGGAGGGACCAATCATTACAAAAGTAGAGATATCCAATGTTTCAAGGATCCCAGGGTTGAATTTTAATATTGTGGTGAGATGCACATTGTTTTGCCTTCCACCTACACAACCACCAAAAGGAAAAGTAGGGTCGAGATTGTCCACTACATAAAATGTCTGGCCTGCAGCGATAACACTGGGGTGGCTTTAAGGAATGAGGTAGGACTTGCCATTCCTCAGTGGGAGGATGACTCATCCTCAAGCTGCGAGCTAAACTGATTGACCAGAAACAGCAGCTGAATGTGGATGGAGGACCAGAGGGAAGAGTAATGATTCTTGTAGAATCAGGACTATGCCCAGGCAGTTAGGGTTGCAAGATATCTGTGAATCAAGATAGAGGTTTAAGGGAGCATGGGTGAATTTGATGCAGGGAGGAACTAAGTGGGGAATAACATTGGGAATTGTCCCCAGTGTGCACATAGGTTCCTGCCAAAAAATGCACATCCATTTCTTGCCTGCCCACATAAATTGTTTTAAGGCAAGAACAGTGTGTTATTTGGCTGAATTAGCTTCTTAATAGAGTCAGTTGCCCATTTTTTTTCAGATGGCAGGCAGGCTGCTGATTTCCTCAACATGTTGGTCGATACTGAAGAGGTGGTATTGTGCAAGCTATTTATATATTTTATGTGCACCCCTTGCCAAAACCAGCTCCTGACTGAGGCCATGAAATCCAGCCTTTGAAATTGATCCCGAGATACAAAATTATTGGAATTTCCTAGATTAACTGAAAAAGAATCCTGAAATTACCATGTTCTTGTACCCTATTTTCTTATTTGGTTTCAGGAATGGCAATATATTTATTGATCATACGCATTCCTGTGAAAACAGTAAGCCCACTTAAATGATTGTTTGTATAATTGAGAGGCTTACTCAACCATTTCAAAGAATGTAAAAGTCAACCACAGGCTGGTTTTCACAGCCATAACTTTCCTTTAATTTGGTGCCAGCGACAAATTAACAGATTTATTGAATTCAGTTTTAATGAATTTTAAGGTAGAAGCTGAATTTGGAATTTGACCTTATCGATATGACCACTTCACTGCAATGCCAGCTGGACCCATAAAATGTAGGAGCAGATGTCGACCATTTGGCCCAATGAATTTGCTCCATCATTCAATGAGATTGGCTAATCGGATAATCCTCAATTTCACTTTCTGCCTTCTGTCAAAACTTCTTGATTCACTTAATGATTAAAAATCTGTCTAGACAGCCTTGAATATATTTAATATTCCAGCCTCTGTAGATGTCTCTGGTAAAGAACTCCACAGATTCACTGCCCTCAGAGAATAATTTCATCTTTATCTCTGCTTTAATGGGCATTTTTTTTTTCTGAGATAATACTGCCAGGTTCCAGACTTTCCCACAAAGGGAAACAACCTCTTAGCATCTACCCAGTCATCCCCATATGAATCTTCTATGTTTCAGTAAGGTCACCACTGACTCTTCTAAACTCCAATGAGTATAGGTCCAGTTGACTCAACCTCTCCTCATAAGAAAATCTCTCCATATCACTCCAGTGAAACACTTCTGGACTACCCTCAGTGCCAATACTTCTTTCCTCAGATTAGACCATAAGACACAGGAGTGGAAGCAAGGCCATTCGGCCCATTGAGTCCACTCCACCATTTAATCATAGCTAATGGATGTTTCAATTCCACTTACCCACACTCTCCCCATAGCCCTTAATTCCTTGCAAGATCAAGAATTTATCAATCTCTACCTTGAAGACACCCAGCCTCCACTGCGCTCCATGGTAGTGAATTCCACAGGCCCACCACTCTCTGGCTAAAGAAATGTCTCCTCATTTCCGTTCTAAATTGACCCCCTCTAATTTTAAGGCCATGCCCACGGGTCCTAGTCTCCCCGCCTAATGGGAGCAACGTCACAGTGTCTACCCTTTCTAAGCCATGCATTCTCTTGTAAGTTTCTATTAGATCTCCCCTCAACCTTCTAAACTGTAATGAATACAATCCTAGGATCCTCAGCCAATCATCATATGTTAGGCCTACCACTCCAGGGATCAACCGTGTGAATCTCCGCTGGACACACTCCGGTGTCAGTATGTCCTTCCTGAGGTGTGAGGCCCACAATTGGACACCGTATTCTAAAATGGGGCCCACCTAGAGCTTTATAAAATCTCAGGAGCACAAAGCTGTTTTTATATTCCAACCCTCTTGAGATAAATGACAACCTTAGATTTGCTTTCTTAATCATGGACTCAACCTGCAAATCAATCCAGATCCCTTTGTACTTTGGCTTCATAAATTATCTCACCATTTAAAAGATAGTCCATGCCTGTATTCTTTTTTTCAAAGGGCAAGACGTCACACTTGCTCACATTGAATTTCAGCCATTTCTTGGACCACTCTCCTAAACTGTCGAAATTTTTCTGCATCCTCCTCAGTACTACCTGCCTGTCTGCCTAACTTCGTATCTTTGGTGAACTTTTCCAGAATGCCCCCGTCCCTTCATCCAGACCATTAATATATAATATGAACAGCTGTGGCCCCAAAACTGAATCCTGCGGGACCCCACTGGTCACTAGCTGCCATTTGAAAAAGAACTTTTTATCCCAAGTTTCTGCCTTCTGTCAGATAGCCAATCCCTAATCCATGTCAGGGCCTTCACCTTACTCAGCATCTTGTCAAAGGCCTTTTGGAAGTCTAGATAGATGAAATCCACTGGGTTTCCCTGGTCTAACCTACTTGTTTCCTCTTCAAAAGAATTCTAACAAGTTTGTCAGGCACGACCTCCCCTTACTGAATCCATGCTGACTTGTTCTAATCCGACCCGGCACTTCCAAGAATTTAGAAATTTCATCCTTAACGATGAATTCCAGAATTTTACCTACACTGAGGTTAGGCTAATTGACCTTTAATTTTCCATCTTTTGTCTTGATCCTTTCTTGGACAAGGGGGTTACAATAGCGATAAGAACACCAAAACTGTTCATATTAGTGATCCAACTAATTGCATGGTTTAGCATTGTATAGTTTAAGCAAGACATCCCTATTTTTATATTCCATTCTTTGAAATCAAGGCCAGCATTCTATTTGCCTTTCTTATAACTGCTGAAGTCCTATGCTAGCTTTTGGTGCATGACATTCCTCAATTCCCACTGTGCTGCAGCTTTCCACAATAATTCTCCATCTAAATAATATTCAGCTCCTCCTTTCTTGCTCCAAGGACATAACATAATTTGGGAAAATGAAGTTACATCTGCCCAGATTTTGCCTAGTCACTTGTCTACATCTCTCTGTAGCCTTTGTTACATCCTCACTCATCTTCCTATCTTCTTTCCTATTTTTGCAACATCGACAAACTTGGCAATAGTATATTCACTTCCGTTAATAAAATTGTAAATAATTGTGGTCCCAACACACACACAAAATGACCTTCTTATCTGAACCGATTGTGTTCTTTTGGTTAGCCATGCCTCAATGTATGTGAAAATACTACCCCCACTTAGCAGTTGCCTTTTATGTGAGACTTATTTGAAAATCCAAATATATTGTATCTATTAGTTCTCATTTATATATCCTGCATGTTACCGTCTCAAATAATTCTAATGAATTTGTCAGGTATGGATTCCTGTTCAAGCTTTTATTAAGCCATGCTTAATATCAGTGCATCCACTATTTCTATAGCTACTCACTTTAATATCCTAAGATTCAACTCCTCAGGTCCAGGGACTGATTAGCCTTTAGCCCCATTTATACCCCAGTATTTCTTTCGTTGGTGATATTTATTGCGTTTATTTCCTCTTTCTCTTTGCTCCTTGATAATTTAGTATTTTGGAAATGTTATTCATATTTTCTATGAAGACAGATGCAACCTATTTACTCAGTTTGTCTGTCATTTCCTGGATCTCCCTTATTACTTCCCCAGCCTGAATTGATCAATTACTTCACATTTTGAGCAGATTGTGGCAGAACTAACAGATTTCATTAAACTTCACTGGAGTAACAATCTGAAAATCAAGCCGACTATTCCCAGAGTTGTCACAAAGGTAAAAGATACTAAAAAGTACACACTATTCTCCAATTTTACAAGACTTTCAAACCCAGATTGGCAGAAAACATGGAACAGATTTCTTTACTAACAATGATTACTATTTATCACAGGTAATTAGATCTAGGTACAGGTAAATAACTATGAACCATCAGCATATATCTCTACTAATTAGGACTATATCCCTGAATATGTTCCCCTTATGCACACACAGACTAACAGACAGGGAAAAACAGTGATGCTTATGGACAGAGGGAAAGACTGGGAAGGGAGGTCAGTGATTCCTGTTCAAAATGGTTACTGAGATGATTCTTACAGTTCTTTTGCTGCTTCTTAGTCATCCTTCTCTGGATGCTTCCATTGGTTTGCAAGAGGGACAAGGTGGCTTTTTCAGTTAGAAAATGTCTGGCTTATCAATTAAAAGTCAGTCTATAGCAACTGCTCAAGGAAAGATAACTTATTTTTCTTCAGGCTTAGCTTTGACTTTTACTGCAAAGAACAGAGAGAGCTTCTTTGCTGGAGGTCTGATACCTTCTCTGTATCTTGTTCTCAGGCCCAGGCTGTTCAGCTACCTGGGAAGAAGTCACAATCTCACATAGGTCCATAACTGGCAGGGCATGCTGAATGACCCATCTACTGACTTGCATTCTTGTAAGCTTGCCTCAAAGGCATGTTTTGTTTGTATTAAGCCTTCACAGGTACAAGTTATACTAATTTTACTGTCATTTAGTCATATTGATTACATTTTGAGAGCTGTTTAAGGCAGCTATTAAGGCATTTCTTCTACAGCTTTAAGAATGAATGAGAGAGATCTCACAGTGGGCTAGGCTGGTATCTGCCCATACAACAGAGCAAAGTAACAACAAGCTATCTTGAAATTTTCAAAAATACCTAAGATGCTGTACATCTCGATTACTCTATTTGGCACCATGTGATAGATAACATAATATGTGCCAAAGTTGCAAATTTATTTGGATTTTGAATTTATTATCAAAAAAGCAGAGTTGTAATCAGGTGTGTCAAGTTATATGTTGCCATCTAGTGGTCAGAAATATAATTGATAATTAAATATTAGTTCAGGATTTTCCAGTTAAGTGCTTCATAGGAACCAAATTGTACAACTTTAGTCTACGGTTCTGACTGTTCATTGTAAAGGATGGAAAATAAGAGATTAATGGTATGCAGTTTCCTGATTTAGGTCTGGATTTTCGTACTTGAGGCAATTATGGAAAGTTAAATTCCTTGCTCAGCCCACTTATCGAAGGAGAAAGTGCTTGTGATGAGAGGATTTTCACAACTGGGAGATGGATGAAAGTTGTAGTCTGGCCAGCCAACTTGGGAAATGTTTAGAGGTGGCCATGGAGTGCTGGATGTGAAGGCAGGTTGTTCGAAAGGCCTGTTTCAATGCTTATACTCCTTCACACCTATGTATTTCTTATATGTATACATATTTGCTCATGCCATGTTATGCACCCAACCCCAAAAGCCACTCATGCTCTATTAGCCAGTCTGCAGCCCCAACTACACATTATGGTCTCATATCACCATTCCAGGCTGTGTTATTTCCCCACCAATTCACCAAGCATGCATTTATAGAAAACATCATAATGACAGTCAGAGATCATAAAGTCATACAGCATGGATACAGACCCTTCAGTCCAACTAGTCCATGTGGACCATGTTCCAAGCCAAACTAGTCCCACTTGCCTGCGTTTGCTCCATGTCCCTCCAAACCTGTCCTATTCTTGTATTTATCAAAATGTCTTTTAAATGTTGAACTGTACCTCCATCCACCACTCCCTCTGGCAGTTCATTCCACAAACAAACCACTCTGTGTAAAGAGGTTGTCCCTCATGTCCTCTTTAAATCTTTTTCCTCTTACCTTAAAAATATGTTCCCCAGTTTTGAACAATCTAACTGATGAAGGGCCCCTGCCCAAGATATCACTTTTCCTGCTCCTCAGTTGCTGCCTGACCTGCTGGGCTTTTCTAGCACCACTCTAATCTCAACTTTGGAAATTGCTAATCATCTTTTTTGCCCCTAATAATTTTTAGAAACCTTTATAAGGCCACCACTCAACTTGCAACACTCCAGTGAAAAATGTCCCAGCCTATCAAGCTGATTTTTAAAACTCAAAGCCTCCATTCCTGGCAACATTATGGTAAATCATTTCTGAACCCTCTCCAGTTTAATAATTTCCTTCCTTAAATGACTCCACATAGGCCAGTATTCCATCACCAACTCACCCTTCATTTATATGTGGCAAGTCCTCTCCTGAAGGGCTTTTGCTCAAAACATCAATTTTCCTGCTCCGTGCCGTGCCATGCCATGCCATGCCAGCACCACTCTAATCTTGACTCAGCTCTCTCAGAGCCAGCTGAGCAGAAACTGTGACACTCCTGTTTATATCTGTCAGACGGGGCTCCCTGATTGGACCAGATTAACAGCCCCAGTCAGGAAGGTCATATTCTATGAGATCCACCTGGCTGACCTCATTACAATCACTACAGCAGGATGATCAGAATTGTACATAGTACTCCAGAAGAGGCCTCACCATCATCCTGTGTAACCTCAACATGACGTCCCAACTTATATACTAAATGGTCTGAGCATGCGTAATGTCTTCTTACCACCTGTTATGTAAATGTCAAAGAACTATATACCTGAACCCCAGGTCTCTCTGGACTATAACGCTACCTAGGGCCCTACTATTAATTATTTAAGTCCTGCCCTTGTTTATTTTACCAAAATGCAATACCTCACATTTATCCAAATTAAATTCCATCTGCCACTCAATGCAATACCTCACATTTATCCAAATTAAATTCCATCTGCCACTCCTCAGCCCATTGATCCAATGATCAAGATTCCTTTATAATCTTAGATAACCTTGAAACACTCATTCATTGATAAATTTCCACTTCATGAAAGAGGATTAATTTCATAAATTTCAAAAAAAGTGTCATTCATTCAGTCCATTTAAAATCTAAAAAGCTGAAACTGCAAGAACGTGGAATCTCTTAACTTTGTGTAAATAAACATTGTAAAAAAGAAAGCACTTATCAGAAAACCAGAGATATCAATCAAGGAGGGGCTGAGATGTTTGTCTGGCCTCATTATGTATCTTTGACTGAGAGTCAGGACATTCATTACTCAGTTGAAGGAACTGTGCCACTGCTCAATTGACAGCTTTAGCTTTCTGGTTTCTGCTGCCAATTTCATAATGTTTGTTTACGCAAGGTTGATGTTTCCAGTAATTGCAATTTCAGCTATTCATACTTCAAAGAATCGGGCATCGGATGTGAGTGGCCATAGGTGGTGGGTGGAGGACATCACTTGTTATGGGGATTATGAAGACGACTTTTTGAACTTAACTTTCAAATAGTTTCCTCTTGCAGAAAATGTTTTGCAACACATCCGAGGTGCTGTGAACCATGAATCTTAAAGGAGCTGACCTGACTCCATGAAAATTATGGAGGTATAGAGCATGCAAAACACAATGGAGGCAGGTATTGGGCTTGATACCTGAACCAGCCTGCACTCTAAAAAGATATCCACAAACAGTCAGGAATGTCAGAATTGAATTATGCCCTCAATTTGAAAATGTTCAGAGTATGACGAAGCTGTCCCTTTAACATGGTTATGTTATCCTTTTTTTTCAGGGAGGTAGTTAAAGACACAGACTCCAAAAAGTCTCAGTTGAAGGGTTTCAGGGTCAATTTCTTTAAAGCTAACTGATATTGCCTCAGGCAAAAGGCTTTTAAGTTAAAAAAAAACACTTGTACAATGAAAGGGAAATGGCTGGTTCTCCCGGCTCAGCTTTTCTCTGGTTTAATTTGCTTTTTTTGCCAGACTGGCTATTCACGGAAAGCAGTCAGGCATTTTTGAAGCTGCTGGACCCAAAGAAGTAGGCCCATGCTCATACTCTCTCTCTGACATCTTTCTCTACCTTGTGAAAAAGGTAAAATCAAACACAAGACATGTTCATGGGGATAGTTGCAAGTACTGGGAACGGTGTCATTAAGTTGGGATGATGTGTTGGGCTTTCAGATAGATTACGTTATTCTGTATTCTGTTCTCTTTTGTTTGTGTTTCATTTGGTAATCTTGTAAATAAATTCTGTTTTGTTTAAAACTAAATGGTTTGAGCAGCTGCATGCCTCCTGGAATATCCATGTTACACCTGCTTAAAGCAATGAGCAAAGTTAGGGTCTGGGCTACTTTCTTGAAATGTTTTGAGGGGGTATGGCCTAGTCCATAATATGAGTCATTCTGATTCAGTAAAATTCTAGCCATATGGATATTTAAGACTCCAATATAGAAGATCTGAACCTGGAGGCTTAAAGACCAAAGCAGATAGTTTGAATAAAGTTTAAGTCAAATGGCAGATGGTCTCTTGTGAATTGT
Organism: Chiloscyllium plagiosum; assembly: GCF_004010195.1. Classification (NCBI taxonomy): domain Eukaryota; kingdom Metazoa; phylum Chordata; class Chondrichthyes; order Orectolobiformes; family Hemiscylliidae; genus Chiloscyllium; species Chiloscyllium plagiosum. The sequence continues at coordinate 63,327,636 of NC_057715.1, read as the reverse complement.
TAAAATACATTTTGCATTTCACGGTTCACAGTTCAGTTATTTGTTGAATGTTGCCCATTTCCTTGATATCGCAGAGCTACTTTCTCAGCTCACTTATCTGCAAGGCTTTGAATTGTACAGCATAATCTCCAACTTAAATTCTATCCCAGGACAAATGACTAACTTTTTAGGTTGCCATATTTGACTATATATTATCAGAGATCATCTACCCTTCAAATATGATCTGATTAGCAGAATATAACAGATCCCTTTAAAATTCACTTTGTCATTCCACCCCACTCAGAGTTTCTTTGAACTTATTTAGAATGAATTTGCATTGCAATTCAGCAATTTAGGATAAGTATTACATTAAACTTGCACTGGAAACCTGGAGTCAACGCCTGAATCAAGGAAACTAAGATGTACTTAATCTGCACTGGCTAAATCCAAGTTTACTTCATTTCTGATCTAAATGATTTTCCGAATTGCAACTGTCATCCAGGCAGGTGCGCTGACAAATGAAGTAAAACAAAAAATGCAGCATGAGAAATGAACATCACTCATTTCTTTACAATTGGTCAGCATTATTTAAAGAAAATAATACCATGATTATAAAACCAGAATCTCAACTATTTGATATTCTGAAAATACATTTAAAATTGTGCTTCTGGGTTGAGTGAGGTTAGCCACATAAAATTAAGGAGCCAAGTACCAAACTCCTAGAATAAACATTCGAGTTATGCACATTGCATCTGAGATTTCCATTGTTGATAAAGTAAGGAGGAACAATCCCCAGTACAGAAGCATTGCTAACTTGAGAACATAGATTAAAGATGTTTGGCAAAAGAAACAGAGGTGTTGTGAGAAAATATTTTAAAATTCTCAAGATCAGAAATGCAGAGCCTGTGAACATGGTAGAAACAGATCAAACTGTAACTTTCAAAAGGAAAATGATAAATACTTGAACAGAAAATATTCGGAACTCTAGGGAAAGGAAAAGAGAATGGAATTGGTTGAATTCTTTTCAGTCATGCTTAGATGTCACAAAGTCCCTTTACATGGATAACACAATATTACTAAGAGGACAGATTGTTCAGCATATTTAGAAATACTGCAGCTTAATTCTGTGATTCTATGACTCTATAATTGAAGTAAAACTGATTAATACTTTAGTGCTTATTTGCTGTTATTGTCTAATTTAACATTGGATTAAAACATGTTAATGGAGGTAAGTTAAACAACTGCCTCAGCTTGGGAGTGAATCTGGTAAAATGTAAATAATTTTACTTTGATGTTTTATTTATACCATCGCTTTAATTTGGATTTTGTTTAAAGATATGCCATGAGACTGAAGAATCATTCAGATGTAACAGCCACTCAAGCAGATAAGCAGCTAGCTGCTTTGTGGTGAGTTTCTTAATTATGAGATAAAAATTAAATCCGATTACATAAAATTGTTTTGATAGTATAAAGTATTGGAGATTAGAGGATGTGCATTTTGTGTCTTACTGCAAGTATAGAAGTATTTTGTTTAAAATCCAAATTCAGTTGTTTCTATTTTGTATATGTTTGCCTTTCAATAAGTAGCTTAGCAAGACAACATTTTAGGGCATAGAGAGTTATTAAATACTGAATGGCTTCAATTGTCCTACTTGAATCACCCACCACCAAGCTCCCCTACCCCCACCCCACGCACCACCACCACCAGTGGTAGGGAAGTGGTAGAGCATTAGCCACTATGCTATATCTAAAAGAAGGATTATTTGCATGATAGCCATATGCACAGATAAATCTGCTCCCTCTGGAAGCTACAGTAGAACTCCTTGTCTCCAGCCTTGCTAGAGGACCCTGAGACAGACTGTCAGCATCACCTAGTGGAGTGAGGTATAAAAGATCCCTAAGACAAGCATTCTGAGACAGAGGGAGATTTATTGAAGCTGATTGGAATTGGTTCTTTCTCTTCTACAAAGGAGCTAGCTGTTTGATGAGTCTGCGATAAGTAGTTAAGGTCCTTTCTGTTCTTAATTTTTAACATAGTATACATATATAAGGTTAATAAAATACATGAAAAATCTTTCAGTGTGCAGAAATAGAACTAACAAAATTATAAAGCAATTATTTGCAGAAGGGGAAGTACTTGAAAGTGTCTTTCTTATGCTTTTGCGTATTTAGCATTTTGCTTTGGTTTATTTGACTTTTGTGATGCTAAGTATATGTTACAGTTTCTCTCCAGTTCAGGGATACTGGTTGCTCCTGTAAGCAGTCTTTGTATTTTACATTCAAGGTTAAGCCTTTACTGGCCAATATCTAATTATACAATGGTGTAATCTTGTTCCAAAACAGAAGCACCACCTGATGACCGGAACTGAAAATCAAACCTTATCCTGTGCTTTCAGATGTATTTCTCCAATTCTTCGGTAGCAGATTGAAACAAAGCAGAGAACAAGTAGAGGCACAGCATGAAAGTTATAATCAAAATGCACTCACTTCGCTTCCTTTAGAAAAATAAATAAACCACATTAATCTATGATAGTGGACCAACTTAACTGATTTTGATCATTTTTCTGGATTTGACAAGGTCAAAATATGTTCAATGAGTTTTCTCTTGCTGGACAGCACTGCCTTCACAGAACTAGCTAATTGACCTTCAAAAGTTCTTTTCTGGCAGTTTTTTTTTCAATCTGAATCACATGGAGTGATTCTGAATTCCATTATTCCAGGTCGGTCACTAAAATTGCCAACTCTCAACCACTATCCATGACCCCTTTCCTCACAAGTGTCAATTCTTGACATGAATGACAAGATGATTTACATGTTATTGCGGAAATGAGGCAAGATTCAATAGACTACAGTTATCCTCTTTAGTACAGAAGAGGCACAGGGATGACTTAATTGAAGAATACAAAATAATGAAAAGCTTGAATAGATTGGACAGCAAAGACCTGTTTCTCCGAATGGCGAGATAGAAGGATTAGAAGGGAAGTGAGGCAATTTTATTTTTCATTCTGGAATTCACTGACAGTTGGGAGTTTGAAAGAGAAGTCCTCAACATATTTTAGAGGTATTTGGATCTACACTTGAATCATTATAACTCACAAAGCTAAGGACCAGTTGCGGGTTAGTAGGTTTGGAATGGGAACTTAATGGATGATTTTCCTCAAGACGGTACAGAGGAGATTCAATGGATGTTGCCTGAGCTGGAGCATTTCAACTCTGAAAAGAGACTAGATAAACTGAGGTTGTTTTCTTAAGAGCAGAGAAGGCTGACAGGGGACATGATTGAGTTGTACAGAATTATAAGGGGCATAGGTGGATATATAGAAAATTTTCCACATGGTAATGGGTTCAATAACCGAGGGGATAGATTTAAGGTCAGTGACAAAAGGTTTAAAGGAGATTTAAGAAACATTTGTTTTCACTCAGAGAGTGATGGGGATCTGGAAATCTGTCGAAAAGAGAGGTAGAGGTGAGAACCATCACAACATTTAAGAAGTATTAGCTGAACATTTGAAATGCATACAAGGCTACTGGCCAAGTACTAGAAATGGGACTAGAATAGATATGTGCTTTATGACCAACACTGAAAAGATGGGCCAAAGGGCCTCTTTCCAAAGTATAAAACTCTATGACTTCATACCTAGTTTATTCACCTGGCATAAACAGCAATTGGCTGAATGGCCTCCTTCTGTTTGGTAATATTTTTTGCTACTAGTACTATGACAGAAGCACCATGACATCAATACACTAGCTTCAATAACTTTATTGTTGAGTCTATAATCAAGGACTGCAATAACATACCCATGTGGAAGAGCAGGATATCTCTGTTAGAAGCATTTGGTGTTCCATGTATTTCCATGTTTGATGCCAGGGAGGAGATTACAAGCCTGAGGCTTTCATCTTTATGTCATCAGTGTCTGCAGGAATAGTACCAGAAGACTGGAGGATAGCAAATGTTGTTCCCTTGTTCAAGAAGGGGAGTATAGACAACCCTGGTAATTATAGACCAGTGAGCCTTACTTTGGTTGTAGGTAAAGTGTTGGAAAAGGTTATAAGAGATAGGATTGAAATCATCTCGAAAGGAATAAGTTGATGAGAGATAGTCCACATGGTTTTGTGAAGGGTTCGTGCCTCACAAACCTTATTGAGTTCTTTGAGAAGGTGACCAAACAGGTGGATGAGGGTAAAGCTGTTGATGTGATGTATATGGATTTCAGTAAGACGTTTGATAAGGTTCCCCATGGTAGGCTACTACTCAAAATACGGAGGCATGGGATTGAGGGCAATTTAGCGGTTTGGATTAGAAATTGATTAGCTGAAAGAAGATAGAGGGTGTTGGTTGACAGGAAATGTTCATCCTGGAGTTCACAGTTACTAGTGGTGTACTGCAGGGTCTGTTTTGGGTCCACTGCCGTTTGTCATTTTTATAAATGATCTGGATGACTGCGTAGGAGGATGGGTTAGTAAATTTATGGATGACACTAAGGTCAGTACAGTTGTGGTTAATGCCAAAGGATGTTGTAAGTTACAGAGGGACATGGATGGGCTGGGTTGACCTGAGCTGAGAGGTGGCAAATGGAGTTTAATGAGGAAAGTGTGAGGTGATACACTTTGGAAGGAGTAACAGGAATGCAGAGTACTGGGCAAATGGTAAGATTCTTGGTAGTGAGATGAGCAGAGAGATCTCGGTGTCCATGTACATTGATCCCTCAAAGTTGCCACCTAGTTTTTAATTCTACAGAGGGTGACATGGTGGCTCATTGGTTAACACTGCTGCAGGGTCCCAGGTTCAATTCCAGCCTCGGGCAACTGTCTGCGTGGAGTTTGCACATTTTCCCCGTGTCTGTGCAGATCTCCTCCGGGTGTTCCGGTTTCCTCCCACAGTCCAAAACTTTGCAGGTCAGGTGAATTGGCCATGCTAAATTGCCCATAGTCAGAGGTGCATTAGTCAGAGGGTCTGGGTGGGTTACTCTTCGGAGGGTCGGTGTTGACTTGTTGGGCCGAAGGGCCTATTTCCACACAGTGGGCAATCTAATCTAGATTGATAGGGCTGTTAAGGCGGCATATGGTGTGTTAGCTTTTATTAGTAGAGAGATCGGGTTTCAGAACCATGAGGTCATGCTGCAGCTGTACAAAACTCTGTTGCGGCCACACTTCAGAGTATTGTGTGCACTTCTGGTCACCCACATTATCGGGAGGATGTGGAAGCTTTAGAAAGGGTTGAGAGGAGATTTACTAGGATTTTGCCTGGTATAGAGGGAAGGTCTTACAAGGAAAGGTTGAGGGACTTGAGGCTGTTTTCATTAGAAAGAAGAAGGTTGAGAGGTGACTTAATTGAGGCAGATAAGATAATCAGAGAGTTAGGTCAGATAGACAGGGAGAGCCTTTTGTCTCAGATATTGATGGCTAGCATGAGGGGGCGTAGCTTCAAATTGAGGGGTGATAGATATAGGACAGATATCAGACGTAGTTTCTTTACTCAGAGAGTAGTAGGCGGGTGGAACGTACTGCCTGCAACAGTTGTAGACTCACCAGCTTTACAGTCATTTAAATCATCATTCGATACACATATGGACGAGAATGGAATAGCGTAGGTTAGATGGGCTTCAGATTGGTTTCACAGGGCAGCGCAACATTAAGGGCTGAAGGGCCTGTACTGCGCTGTAATGTTCTATGTTCTATGGTTGCTATGTTTATCCTGTAGTGTCAATAATGCTCATTGCCTCACTGTTATTGTTACAGCAAAAGGCAAACATTACAGTTTTTAAATTCAACTGTTGGTCCAACAGATGCAAGCTTTAGGAACCTATAGTCATGATTTTAAAATGCTTTGGATTAGAGATGAGATGCTTTGAATTCATATAAGTGTTTCCTTTTATAGATGTGTTAGTTTGATCCTGTTGAACATTCTGATTTTAAGTCTGAGTCCAGTTTACAAAGATTTTTCTTTTTGATCACTGCAGTTACCGCTGTTTGGCACTTCTTTACTGGAGGATGTTCAGACTTAAGAGGGACAGTGCAGTTAAATATTCGAAAGCCCTGATCGACTATTTCAAGGTAAACATTTGATACATTTTCTAAGTTTTGTGTCACTTCATAAACTCCAACTGACTCTCCACTGTGAAAATATAATCAGAGTTATTGAATGTAGCTTGAATGACAATTTTGTTTTCAACTTTATTAAATTGTATTTCAATTCAGATGTGATATTTCTCCAGATATAGAAATAAATTAATTTCTTAATGAGCTCTACAAACAGTTTCCATCCTGATGACTGTAAGACATGAAGCTTCAAAGCATGTCTCGCTTTTCAAGCTCTGTAAATTAAGCAGTTATTCATATGATTGTTAGTGATTCTGAATGTTTTCAACAAGTAAACAGTGAGAGGTGGGTCACAGATATGTTTGTAGTGGTTACAAAAATAAAGTTTATATCATTATTATTTTTTGAGACTGTCTCTTGAATATAAAATGGAAGAACGAAGAGGTCATGTGATCTGCTCTGAAATCTGGTGGAAAGGTGCAGGAAGATGGTTGCTATGGTGACACGAGGAATCCCCAACTCAAGATTATCTTGCTGAGAAGGTGCAAGATTTACGCACGTGTGAACAATCTGTGTAACAGCGTCCGCACTCTTTGCATAGCGTCCCATGAAGTGTTGGTGAATGTGTATGGACATTAGGAACCCTCTAGGTGGTCTGCAGGGGAAACATAAATATTCAGCAGTCTTAACAGATTGAAAGATACTGCACGACTCTTGTACAAAGTGCCATACTTATGGCAGGATGTACAGAGTGTTGATACGTGTGTACCCGAAGTGACTTCACCATTAATGTTTCTTTTCCTATTATTACATCTTGGTGCCACCTTGGCGGTTGCAGTTGAAGTTGACGAAGCCTGCTGACTTGCCTCAATGACTTTGGCAGGTGTCCTCTGGTGTTCCAGGGCATAAAGGGCTCTAGATTGCACGGGAAATCTGAACAGGGGCAGGTGCAATCTCCTCAGTCTGACCTGATGAGAGATTGGGTCTCTGGCAAAAGGGAGGTGGTATAAGAGGGCACCTCCTCAGTGGCCTGAGATGGCAATCCCTGGGTGCCTGTCTGATGCTGTCAGTGTGCAGTTGGACATCCACAGCCTCTGAGGGAATGGATTACCTAGAGAGATTCCAGATGCCTTGGAGACCACCACTCCCCCCACCCCCCACCTCCCCCCACCCCCAACCTCCTTTGCCTAGTCACTGAATGAACACATCTATGGCCCCAGTGATGGAGTGAAGGTCCCCGCACATTTCTGGCAAACACTGACTCTTCTGCAGGATCTGGCACTCCATGATGACAACCACCCATTCCATGGAGATCATCTTGAACTCACATGTTGAGCTATGACACAACGTGGACATATTTTGCTCCAGTCTGCACATTATCTCTGGCACCTCTGCCAGACATTCCCCTGCTTGTTTGTGCATCTCTGTTAGATCATTAATGGCCAAGTCCAGAGACTCATCATCTGTACTGGAAGCAGCAGTACCCTGTTCTCCAGCTATCTTCTGAGTGTCAGAGATTTTGGTCATTGCTTCCTTTACTAGCTGTGATCTCCAGAATGTGAAGCTGAGCACACCCTAGATAGATTACCCACTGAGATGAATGTTATTCTCTGCACTGATGGAGGATGGGAGGAAGGTATTGAAGGTGCATCCTCTGAGGCTATTTCTTCTTAGAGATGTAGTTCGAGGGGTGGATGGAGATGGGTCTGTGGTAATGAGGTTCTTCTTTTTTATTATCATGGCTTAGGATTGGGTTTCAGAGAGTGCATCAAAAAATACAAACAAGTGGCCCAAGATTTCATTAAGATGTTGGGACTTGATGTGCAAATAGGAGTAACAGATTGGAGGCTTCTCACTAGACATCTCGACATATGTAAACTGTCTTTGAACATCCCTTCCTCTCTTATCAGCTTAGTACCTCCTTTTCAAAGGGGGTCAGGAGCCGTGAAGTGTTCATCCTGATGCCATCTTTTATGGTTATATCCTCGTTCTCTGCAAGCCTTTGTTTAGAAGCTCTCAGATGTGCTTGTTTTCCTAGTTGTGAAGTAAGGTCAGTGAGCTGAAGTGAATGAACTACTGAGTGTTGTAGGTCCTTTTATGTTTTAAGTGTGAACCTGGGCAGATGTGTGTGAGGCTGTACTGCCGTGGTGCCAGTAGTGCTCCATTGGTAGCTGCAATGAAGTGACAGAGTTGTCACTAGTCACTTGATGGAGATACTTGGCATCCAACTTCCTGTGCAAAGACAGCAACCTGACAATGTTAACTCACATTCACAGGGGCATGAGGCATTGAGTAGACAAAGATACATACCTTGGTGGAACGCAGCAGTTCATTCACCTTCTTGTAGCACAGGAGCCTGGATTCTCCTGAGGCAGCCATGGATATTGACCTCTGCATTAATCTCTGTCCAGGCTGCCTTTGTCTGTCGTTATGGTCTACCATTGCCATCCCTTTGGAAAGTCAATTCCCTTCTCTCCTGAATGGACAACTGGGAAACTTCTAGGGAGACATGAAAAAAAAACATTGAATTTTGGTATGTGTCATTTCTACGAGTGGTTGACAGTGAAGGTTAAGATTTGCTCCTGGGTTCCAGAGAATGAAGTGCACACTGAATGTCTCTTAAATATGGCTCCCAAGTTTTGGAGATGGCAAAGTTTGGTAGGGGCAGAACATCTCGTTCACCTACCCTTAAAATTTGGCATTTTTTACGTATATGAAAATGCAATGATCTGAGAAGAATGCAACTTCTCAAGAAAACATGACATGCCCAAAGTGGACTTATACCCATACTCGGTATTAAAAAAGTGTGATTCTATCCCCTAACTTACATCTCATATGCAGGAATTTTTTTTCACAAATACAGGTTAGCTTAGCTTTACCCACAAACATGCTCATTTGAAAATTGTGGGTTGCCTGCAAATTTCATTATCTTTTTGTTTAGTCATTAACAGAAGACTCTTTAACCAAGCTTACTATTCTTCTTTGCTCTCTGTTCTAGTGTAACAGAAAAGAAGTGCTAACCAGTGGTATTGCACATACTAATGTGCATCAGAAGGAATTGAGCGCACATCAGTACTGCAGTCGTCCACTTAAACTCAAATGTACTCATCATTGCTGCAATTTTGGGAAAAAACAGGTATTGATTTTGTAAGCTACATTGTTAACTGATGTTTAGCAAAACTAATTTCTACGACAAATAAAATTTAAAGTAGATTTTTCAGCAATTGAGTTGTAGAATTTTGTGCCATTGAATCAGTGTGTTTTTATTAGGTGTTACCAAACTTCCAAAGAAAGATGTCAATTAGGCACGATTTCACTGTGCAAGTAGAGTTAGTTCAGCTAGCTATACTACAATCAGCAGACAACCTCCACACACGTTCCCCGCCCCCGGGCCCCAGCCAATTGTTGACTAACTGTGGCCCTTTTACTACCTCGACCAGCAAAATACATGACGACGGAAAGTGGAACGGAGGAAGTCCAACTGCTACTTTTCTTACCTGTTCTAAAAGTGGAAAGGAAATGGCATACCTAATTTGTGGGCATATTAGAGCACCTATCCCATGTTCATCTACACCAAAACCTCTATCATTTACTCCTTGATCCCCTTTACACCTCTGATCCCTTGCTGAATAAAAACTTTAATTTGCATGGCATCCATGGTACTTCTCCTCAGGAATGCTTTTCATCATGGCACTGGCCACTACTGAATTCTGGTAGAAAAGTGGTAAAAACAATGACTGCAGATGCTGGAGACCAGATTCTGGATTAGTGGTGCTGGAAGAGCACAGCAATTCAGGCAGCATCCGAGGACAGGCAAAATCTTTTCAACGAGGTAAAAACAATGACTGCAGATACTGGAAACGAGATGTCTTCGGATTTTGCCTGTCCTCGGTTGCTGCCTGAATTGCTGAATTCTGGTGCAGCTGAGACTCCAACTGAATTGGCTGGCAGCTTTCAGGAATGGGACTGCCTGTTCCTGAGGTATAGACATTCCACTTAAGGCTTATTAAGACTCCAGCATATTATGGCTACTGAGTAGTTGTTTTTAAAATTGGCCTGCTCCACACAACCTTTCAACCAGGAGGACAAGCACAGCCTCCATTGTAAAATACGTCCCATAGAGCCATTGGAAGGAAATCATTTGGCCCGTCATTGATGATGTCATGTTATTGACGAGAGTGAGCTACTTGGGAGCAATGAATCTATTCAAAACTAAATAGTATCAAACACTGGGGCTTTTGTTTCCTGTGCATTATTCAGTTGCCGCTTAATCATTGAACAATATCACTGCGCTTTTAGAAGCTTTTCATCTGGCACTGATTAAGTCATTTTGCAAGAATACAACTTCAAGGGGAAAACCAATATTCACCACTAACAGGATGTCACCGTGGAGCCAAGAAGATATTTCTTCGATCACATAAATGAGTAATGTGGTAGATGAACTTCATTGTAGCAGTGATGCCAGGTATAAATGTTATATTTCCCAAAAATTGGTGCCTCATGTCAAACAGCATGTCCCATTGGCTGTGAACCCAACAAGTTCACACTTGAAAAGCCTGCAACACTCTAATATAAGTAAAGATGTGATTCTGCAATTGGACAATGTTTACTGGATAATGACAACAAATTTACAAATATAAATTGGGCTCACAGAATGACACATGTGCATGTACTAGAAGCTATGTATAATAATGTATATGGCCCTGTTTCTTTGCAGATGGAAAGAACATGTATACGCACTGCACCTGTTTCAATGCAACAAAATTTGTGATAGCCATTGACTAGTTCATTTCTCAGGGCACTACCTTGATGAATCAAAGTCAAATTGCCTAGTTCAAAATTTAACCAAAGGCTGGCAGTTAATTGTCAATCAGCATTAACAGTTACATCCTCCATGGCAATACTTCTAACAATTTGAGTCCACTTGCCAAAATGTCACCATCCCCCCTCATGCATTATAGTGTTAATTTTTCCCCTGAATCTGTATTCTTGCAAAAAAGTTATCATGAATGCCAGATGAAAGGTTTTGATAAAATGTGACTTTTTCCAGCAATATACAAGTTCTGTATTTCTACATGACATTACAACAGTAGTTCACGCAGAATCATTTTAAGTAGATCATCACTAAACTGCTGAAAATCTCTGTTCAGACATCAAAAATCAAAAGTCACAAAGTTTGAAAAAGACCAGAATGGACAAAACGAAAACAAAATAAAATTATCAAGGAAAAAACATGAGCACATGATGTCCATATTTCTTGCAATTTAAAATTTAGTTCAAATTTTGTTTCTTATTTCACAGTTTAGGATTTTTGACAATTTGACCTAGAAGGAATTTCAGGTAATTTGTATCAGGATATTGCTTTTAGTTAAATTGATAACATTCTGGGATTACTCATTAGTTCCCGTCAGAAAAGTTTACCAAGTTGGTGTCTCTCATCACATAATTTACACAATGGGTAGTTGGAATGTGGAATTCTCCATCACAAACAATTTATTTAGTCCATTAGTTATTTTAATTGGGTATTAACTACTTGAAAAATGAATATTAACAAGTATGGGAACAAGTAAGAATATTTGATAAAAAACTTCATACATGCAACAAGTTTTAAAATATCTGTCTAAAACTGATATACCTGTATTTTAATATTGCAGGACTCTGGTGAAACTGCTAAAAGTTCAAACCTTTGGGGAACCAGTGACAAGTAAGAACACTTTCCTTTCTTCTGACCTAAAATGAAACAGTGTGAAAATTATCCTAAAACATACATAGTGAGTTTATCATCTGCAAATGCGGAGAGTAACAGTTTATGAGTGAAGGAGCAGCAAACAGCAAACCATGACTGGTTTCACTTAGCCTGAGGCTTAGAACTATGTTGGTGAGTCTGTACAACCCAGACTGGGCTTCCACAAAGACATTTCCTTGGGGAGGACAGAAAAAGGCTTTTGCCCGAAACGTCGACTTTCCTGCTCCTCAGATGCCACCTGACCTGCTGTGCTCTTCCAGCACCACTCTAATCTTGACTCTGATCTCCAGCATCTGCAGTCCTCACTTTCGTCTAGGACAGAAATAAAGTTCATGCATCTGGGGCCAATAAGTGAGGAGTGAAAGTCCATGTGGGTTGTGAATGTCTGACAGGCAAGATGACATTTCAGATGGGGAGATGATTGTAAGTGAATCCATTGATTGTGGGTGGGATTTGTTAATGAATGGGTGAGAATCAGTCAGGTGGATATTTTTCAGTTACATTTGTATTTTCCATTTTAGGTTTATAAGAACATCTACACCAATGGTATCTACATCCTCCCTTGTTAGTTCAGCTGGATTGCTTGAGAGCAGTTCCAGTAACCGTGGATCATCCCCCTCTTCAACCATTAACATTCCACAGCGTATCCATCAGTTGGCTGCTAACCATGTTAACATCACCAACAGCATTCTCTACAGCTATGACTACTGGGAAATGGCTGATAAGTTGACCAAGGAGAACAAAGGTATATCTTTTGGCTCAATCAGGAGATAAGACATAATAGTTTGACTGCTGTAATGAATTGCTTTTTTGTTTGCCTGTCTGATGTGTAAAAATGAGATACAATTGACAAGAGCACAAAATGAGGTTCAGAGACAGTGTGAATGTCAAACATGAAAACATCAGAATGGTGAAGAACTTTTGCTTCCCTCAAATCCACTAATATCTGTTTTGTATCATCATTATTCTGGGAGTTGTTTCAAAAGTGCACTTTAAGCAAGCTCCATTTCCAGAGTGAAATGTATGTATTTGCTAGTAATTCAGACAGATTTGCCAAGCAGTCTATATGTAATGCACCCTTTCTCATCTTACAGATTGCAACCTGGAGATGCTGGTGATAATTCCTAGTAACTTCATCCAGACTCAAAATAACAATTCAAGACTGTTTTATGCTTGCTTAATAAAATCATTGGTGGAATGTGGGGGGGGGGGGGAGGGGGGGGGGTGGGGTTGGGGGGAGTATTTTTATGGAGCCAATAATAGCAGGAAGCACGCAAAGTGATGTAATTAGGTGAAATTGAAGATTGTGATATACTGTTTGCAAGTTGTGATGTAGCAATAAACTCAATGGTATATTGAAAATTATGACAGCTTGTAACACATTTCCATCCATCAATATTTATTAAAGTGAAATAGGCTTCAGTAAAGTCCTACCTTCAAAATAAAGTCAGTGTTGCAAAACAATCTTGTAGCACCTCATGCACGATTATTTAAAAGTGATGTGCAGCAGGTTTTTTCCAGTTCCGTAAGGCTTAAAGGAAAAATGATTTATTGTTTAGCTTTTTGGTACAAGGGAAGAGAGCAGGAGAATGTACTCTTGCTTTGCTGCTGAGGACCAGCAAATGTGAGTCAAATTATTCCATTACAGATAGTTATTCTTTTTCCTTTTGAAAGCCTCTATTGATGCAGCTTTCACCATATTCTCAGGTACAACATTTCAGATCTTAACCTTAATTTTGATCCTTCTATCAAATCTCTACTCAACTTTTCTTCACTAAGGACATCAGTACCAATTCCTCCAATCTTACTATATGAATGAAGCTTCTCATCCCCGGAGCCATTCCCACAAATATCCTCTGTCCTGGCAGCAGGAGAAGCTAGATATTTCATGCTATTATCTTTCAGTAGCAACGTGAATGATGTTCGCCAATTACTGTGCTTTAGTTAGGCCAAAACTAAAATACCACTGAGTAATGTGTTATCTGAATTTCAGTGTTGATACAGAGGGTATACATGCAAAGACAGGAAGACCTTATCCAATAGCATATCCCTTCACAATAGGCAAAATACTTTCCATATACAGTTAGCCCCTGCTTGCAAAACTCAAAACACGGTGTGCAACATTAGATGTGTTTCTGCAAATGAGCCAATTTGCTAAATAACCTCTTAGTATGACTAATTTAGAATTTTCAGTCAAGCCCACAGTGTGTTATAGTTGCATACAAATATTAATACACAAGGCTTGATATCTTACAGCTGGAAATAACTTGATTACACACTGTGCTTATTGAACTCATCAAAGTAGGTGATGGTCATTTTCAGGTTAATTTCTTAGTGCAATGCCTTTGTTAATCAGAGTCCGCCTACCAAGCAATCTGCACTGTCCTCTTAAATAGTATGAATGTTGTTTTCCCTTTATATTGGCATTTTTTGTGCCTTGTACAGAGGGAGCAGAAGGGCTCTCCTTACTCACCAATGATTTCTCAGGAATACTTCTCATAATTCCATTTCAGAAGTGTCAGAGGCACCTCTGTTTCAACAAAGCTGGTTGCTCAACTTGCAAGCTAATCTGAAGCCACACAAGTGGAGTGGACTGTGCTGTCGGTGACTGCCAAGATTGCCGTGCATCTAAATTTTGAACCCAATGGATCCTTCCCACAGTGACATCCTACAGTTTCCTTTCCATTACAGTGACTGAGAAATCAATGGGGCCTCGTATAGAGGGACAGAATTCATTGTTTTCATCATGGTCAGCACATGGTCTTATCAGGTTACCGGAATTCACAATAATGTAAAGTATAATCAAACACTTGCATGTGCTCTGAAAGCCCCATATTAGGTGTTCCAGCGGGGCCTTGGTTCAGCATCTCATTTGAAAGACAACAACTCCCTCTCTCCCACACTGGAGTGTCAGCTTTGATTCTATACTGAAAGTATGGAGTGGATCTTGAATCTGGAACCTTATGATGCATAGGTAAAAGTTCTACAAATTGAGCTACACATTAGCCACAAATTGAACTGTCACAGATTCGTTAGAGGCTCTTTGGCATCATGATTCACTGACTCCACATACTTATGACACACAAATGACATATCACACAAGTACCCTGCCAGTCAATGTTGCTGCTATAATATTTGTGCTTACCCACTGAAAAGAGTAAAATGTGTGTTATTATTTACCTTCACACATTTAACATGGTGTTTCTTTTAAATTTAAGTTTTAGAAAGTAACTTTACTTTTTTTCTTCTTAGAATTCTTTCATGATCTTGATGCACAGATGGGACCTATAACACTACAAAGTAGTATGACACAGCTTGTTCGTTACACTCAACAAGGACTGCATTGGATCCGAATCAGTAATCACATGTTGTAGTGCTCTTTTTGAATGATCACATTCCATGTACGTTCAATTGTAAAGTGCTGAATTGCTAGTTAATGCAGAAAGTTTCCTGAACACATCGAAGGAAATTTTTGCCACAGAATTTCAAATCTTAAATTCGATACTTCTTTGATGTTAAAGGCTTCAGTCTATGAATTTGTCAGGAGATTGAAGAAACATTGGTGCAATTTTTTTCAGCATTATTTCCTTTTGTTTTCCCTTTTCAGCAGACACTGCTGTCACATCAAGAAGTACCAATTGCCAGCTTCTGAATATTACAAACTTGTGCAACAAAAGAATCTATTTTCACCCTGCTTGTTCATATGTCTTCACTGCCAACTGCTCATGTATTTCAAACCTTATTTGCTTTCTCATTTAGGTTTCTACCTTTTAAGATACCTTATAAAGAAAATCTGAAATAATATCATATTATGTATTCATATTTTATAAGAAAAAGTAAAAAGGGTAAGTGCAATTTATGATAACAAATAACAAGTATCTGTTAATCAGAAGCAGACAACCATTTAGGTTAAGATTGTTGATGGTGTCAATAATGACAGAGATGAAATTCCTGCTTAGAAAAAATAAAAGCTGTCTAAGAAATATTGCTCAGAGCATGTGTTGTAATTATGAATGTGTGTTACGATTACTTCATGATGGTTAAAAGGGTTTTCTAAGGTGCAGATTTTAAATGGTCATTTTTGATTTAAAATTCTGCTTCATTACATGCTATAACATTTTATTGGTAACATTGTGCTATTTCAAAAAGAAAATGAAAGATGACATTCTGTGGGTAAGGTGAAAACTTCTGGAAATTATTTTCAGAACCATATTTGTCTCCCACAAACTTCATATCGCAAGAACATGCCCCATAGGCAAGCTGAATTATGGAAATATTCTAAAAGATCCATTTTTCAGTTTTCAATGCAGTTGCAGCTGACCAGAATGTGGGATTTCTGTGGCGGTTTGGCTGAACTTGTGTTATGACTTCAAGGAAAAGTCAGCAGAAATCCTAACGGAAGCCAGGATTTTCGCTGACCTTCTGCAAAAGCCATACCTGTGACTGAGGAATCCTTATGGGAATTGTGTCCCTTGAGTCCAGCAGTATTTTGTTCAAGAAGGAGTATACAGGAAATATCTTTTCTGCAAATTGAAATAACTTGTCAGTTTAGGATAAGGGAGGAAAGTCTCTATTGTACAGTTAACCTCAAAAACATCGGTGAGAAAGGATAATTCTAAGAGAGAAACAAAGTGTTTGCTTCATTTTGTTTCCTAAATACTTTTCATACTAAGTTTCCTCATTCCAATTTACTTTTTTAAGTTCAACACCAATTTAATGAATAACAATACATGGTAATATTGCATTGGTGACTTGTTTGTCTATCATCTTTCTACATGATCAAAATGAAATGTCATCAGATAAAAAAAATAGTTTCAGCAAACTATGTAAATTATGGGCGGCACGGTGGCACAGTGGTTAGCACTGCTGCCTCACAGAGCCAGAGACGCCTTAGGCCTGTGTGGAGTTTGCACATTCTCCCCATGTCTGCATGGGTTTCCTCCGGGTGCTCCGGTTTCCTCCCACAGTCCAAAAATGTGCAGGTTGGGTGAATTGGCCATGCTAAATTGCCCGTAGTGTTAGGTGAAAGAGTAAATGTAGGGGAATGGGTCTGGGTGGGTTGCGCTTCGGCGGGTCGGTGTGGACTTGTTGGGCCGAAGGGCCTGTTTCTACATTAAGTAATCTAATCTAAACTAGAAGATAATGTGGATCAGGTTTTGGGACAGGTTTTCAACAGTTTAAAAATATCAATAACAACTAATTATCATTTAGAATATTATTTGTTCAAATTTGATCTGAAGATTATTTTTCCTCTCTGTCTTAATGCCATGCCAAGATATTTTATCATATCTTACCAATATAGACTTTATGGGATTAAATTAATTAGTAAACTGCTCTCACATCTTTAGCATCTGCAGTAAAAAAATGGTCTGAACATTTATTTTCAACCAGAATGTAACTATTAATCCAGTATTATTTTGTCCCAACACAAAATATTCATTTTATTCCTTTGTTAATAAGCTTCACCTATTCTGCTTTATGTTTGTGATCTACTAGTGAACTGTTACTCATTCATCAAAAATATTTCATAGCCTAAGTGCATTTGTTTCTTACAGAGCTCATCATTTGTTTAAACAATAATATTGAATATAGTATAAAGTTGTTTAATGGTAGTGCATTCAACTTGTTTATAAAAGTATTTTACTTTTCAGTCTAGCATACATATCTAATATTTTCACCACTTCTGTCAGTGATTTTATATTTCTAGATGAAATGTGCAGATATATGAAGTCAATTAAATTACTATAATTAATATAATAGACAGGCATGGAGATGTGAATGAATTCTCAGGAATCATACAAATTCTTAGGTAAATTCTTAGGTGTACTAAATGGAATTCATTATCAGTTTACAGTACCATGAACATGAATATGTAGATATTACAATAGCCTGATCAAAACAATTACAATTATTAATTTAAAAAATGCATTTTCATTTCAAGTTTAATTTTTGCAGATTCTTGCTTTTTGATTTGTTCACATTAATGTTAATGGAGCTCAATTGGATGTTTTTTAAAACTTTTAATGACAGCACTTTAAATGAAAAAGTAAATACTAATTGGAGAGTTCCAATGTCTGTCTTTTGTCAGAATGATTTGGAGGTGCCGGTGTTGGACTGGGGTGTACAAAGTTAAATATCACACAACATCAGGTTATAGTCCAACAGGTTTAATTGGAAGCACGAGCTTTTGGAGCACTGCTCCTTCATCAGGTGGTTATGGAGTATAAGATCGTAAGACACAGAATTTATAGCAAATGTTATCAGTGTGATGCAACTCAAATTATATATTGAAAAATACCTGGATTGTTTGTTAAGTCTCTCATCGTTTAGAATGACCATGTTGGTTTCAGTTCTTTCATGTATAAATCCCAGAACTTTTTCTAAAGTTACATTCTCCAGTGAACTTTAACAATAGGTGCCTTGTCAGCTCAGAAAATGCATTGAAGGTGTGAGGTTAAAGTCCTTTTCCTAACAACTCTCAACCTTTTCCCCACCATATCCCCAACAATCATTGTTATTGCTGCCATTGATTATCCAGAAGATCCATCCCTATGACACATTGCCTTCCCACACCAGATGGAAAGCAACAATACTCACCATTGTCCAAATTGGGTGAATGCTGACTGTAGGTCAAACAGCCTCTTTTCCATCTTCAATATTTTTATGACTATACAGAAGAGTTTAATCTTTTTGATGTTCTTAAATTTATTCATTTTCACAATTGCTCGCAGCAGATTAGAGATCCATCTTCAATTCTAGGAGACTCCAGCCTAATTCTGGAAGATTGGCAACCTTAGAACAATGGCCACATGCATCTGTCCAAATACAACTGATTGGTATTCATGGCAGCCACCTGATTTCTGCTTGTGGCTAGCCGCACACTGAGAATGCATGAAGTCTCATTCACCAATAAGTCTGAGAGATAAAACCACACTTAAAGTGAAAGGACATAGGATTTTCAAATTGCTACAATTTCCTCTGTGCACAGTGAGAATAACATTTTCTCTATTTTTGATCAAAATGTATCTATATATTTCAGTGTTATCCTTTATTTACTTGTTTTTTTTCTTTACATATCTGAACATGTGGCAAAAATTTAACTTAAAAATTCAACTTTATTGCATCAATTACGGAGAGGAATAAATGATGAACACTGGTCAGAAAATAGGCTTATTGCGCATCATAGATTCACAAGGTGAGATACGCTTATTTCGATACAAACAATGTTTAGGGACCCACCAAAAATGTTAGGATTTGATGCATTTATCTAATTTTCAGCTCAGTTCCAACCAACTGCCAGTTATTCATATAATTAAATAAATTGCATAAAATTGTTTTATTTGAGCTGCTAAGCACTCTTTTTCCTGTACTTTGATAGAGATCATTAGAATCATAAAAGGGGTTGGCAGGTAGATTTAGAGAAAACAGCTGAATTTTACTTGAAATAAGCTCATTTTCAATTTTTGGAGAGTTTTTGAGGAGAGTTTCTCTCTGTCCTAACAAAACTTTTTGAGCTGTTTTTCAAAACTCGCCTTATTACCTTCACACCATGCCTCTACAGAATCCTGCTCGTCATATCTTCCGTCTCACCACAGATTAAAGCATTCGTCACTGCTAAGACCTCCTGGATTCCTGGAACTGGCACCATATTTAAAACATATTAATGCACCAGAATGAATGCTATCAGTCTGGAGTTCCCTGTGTGTAGAATTGCCCTAGAAGTGGCTGACAGAGGCAAGTTAGCTCCCTGTTTCACGAATATATGAACAAGGAACAAGAGTAGGTCATTGGATCCTTCAAGCGTGCTCCGCACTTCAATAAGATCATGGCTGATCCAATTTTAACCTCAAATCTACATTCATGCACATTTCTCAATGATCTTTTATCTGCTTGGTAATCAAGAATCTATCTACCTCTGCCTTAAAATAGTTAAAAATTCTGCAGCTACTGTCCTTTTAGGAAAGGAATTCTAAAGACTTATAACCCTCTGACAGAAAAAAATGTTTCTTCATCTCTGTCTAAGTGGACGCACCCTTATTTTTAAACTGTGACCCCTAGTGCTAGATTCTTCCACAGAGGGAACATCCTTTCAACATCGACTTGATTAAGTATCCTCAATCATATATGTTATAATTAAGTCACTGTCAACTCTTCTAAACTCATTTCTAGCCTTTTGTCCAAAGGTGATCCAAAGATTTGAGGTCTTAGTCTAGTAAACCTTCTCTGAACAGCTTTCAAAGCATTAACATCCACAAGTCCGCTGACCAGTACTGTACACAGTACTCCAGATGTGGTCTCACCAATGCCCTGCATAATTGAAGAATGCCTGATCCCCATATAACATAATATTCTATGAGCTTTCCTGATTACTTGCTGTACCTGCATACTAACCAGCTGTGATTCAGGCACTAGGGCACATAGATCTCTCTGCATTCTCAGAACTCTGTAACCTCACATCATTTAGATAACATTTTTTATTGCCAAAATGGGCAATTACACATTTACCAACATCTTACTCCTTTATGAGATCTTTACTCACTTACTTCACTTATCAATATCCTTTTATTGGCTGCTTAAGCTCTCTTCACAGATCACTTTCCTATCTAATTTGTAGTGTGAGCAAATTTGGCTGTGACGTTTTCAATCCCTTAATGCAGGTCATTTATATAAACTGTAAAGAATTGAAACTCCTGCACTGACCCCTGTGGTATACCACTCATAACATCCTGCCAGCCTGGAAAAGACCCATTTATTATTATTCTCTTCTTCCTGTTAGCCAGCCAATGTTCTAGCTCTAACAATATGCTATCCCCCCGAACATTTGAACACGTTGTAGCATGAGCTGTTATTGTCTACAATAATCTTTGCTGTGGCACTTTATCAAATGCCTTCTGGAAATCTAAATAAAATACATCCACTGGTTACTCTTTATCTACAGCACACAATAATCTACAGCAGCAGATATCTAGAGGTCTTGGTAGACAGGATGGTACAGAGGAGGGGCCATCCTCTTTCCTCAGGAGACCTCATCGTGAATTCATAATGCACAAGCTGACACAGGAGCAGCAAGCAGATTTATGGAAGGCACTGGGCAAGTTGACTTGATGATTGAAGGATTCCACCAAGTATTTGTACCATACTGTATTTAACATGTGACTACTTGGGTGCCTCCACGGCCAGATTGGTAGCTGGAGAAAGTGAGGTCTGCAGATGCTGGAGATCAAAGTTGAAACTTTATTGCTGGAACAGCACAGCAGGTCAGGCAGCATCCAGGGAACAGGAGATTCGACGTTTCGGGCACAGGCCCTTCTTCAGGAAGGGCCTGTGCCCGAAACGTCGAATCTCCTGTTCCCTGGATGCTGCCTGACCTGCTGTGCTGTTCCAGCAATAAAGTTTCAGATTGGTAGCTGCCCTAGAGAGCTAGCGTATAGCATATTCAGTGTCTGCTGGATATATGCACAGACCTGAACTCCATCACTGTGGTCATTGGTGCTCTGCTTGGGGAGGCAGGGTCCTTGACCTCACTCCCAGGTGCCCGTTCCTCAGAAGGTGAGAGGGTGGTGCTAGTAAGCAGCCAACTGGAGGAGTAGTCACATACAGATGCACTGGAGGTCGCCTCTCAGGACAGTCCAGATGTGACCAGACCCTCTATCTCCACTCTGCCTGCCACACTCAACCCTTTCGGAGTTAAAGCAGAGGTGTGGGTTTGGAGCAGTGGGGGTGTGATCCTGCACCTGGGGAGGACGGACTCAGCACGTTTGGGCTCTCTCTCCATATCTGTCCCCTGAATCATTTGTCAGCAGGGCCAATAGGTGGACGCCATGGTGGCACCTATAGGATGGAAAGGGCAAAGCACAAGCGAGCATATAAGTGGCATGGCATTGTAAGTACATTATCACATTTTAAAATACACATTCACCTTTGATCATCAACCATGTGAGTGAATGTTAGTACTAGCTGGTGTTATAACCCTGTCTGAATGACAGTTATCCTTTCAATAGTACACATACCAACAGGAAACTTTGTTACGATTGAATGAGGGAGCATTAGCTGTTGGGAAGCCTTCCATCCTTTTACAACCTTAACTTTTATTAAACAGCAAGGAATATGTGTAAAAATCAATGCATTAAGCTTACCTTTAGTCGTGATTAAACAGGTGATGCTGGCCTCAGCGGCGTCAAACATTTGTAGCTATTGAAAGATGAGTTCACAAATATCAGTACCATTGAATGAAGTACACAAGGAAATGCTGTCTGTGCTGCTTTGGCTGGCTCTGCTGTGCTGTAGGATACTGAAGGTGCTGTTCCCTCTGAACAACATCTTTATCTTCTTACCCAGAACAATATTGCAGCTCTCACGAATCATTAGTGTCCATCCCATACCCTTGCGTCTTCCAGTTGTTGGGAGCAGAGATTTGGCTGATCAAGCTGCATCCTCTGCGTGGATAGTATTGGTATAAAGGTGCAAGCATGAGCTACATGGAAACTTGATGAGGAGGGACTATCCTATGACTTTCAATGACTCCAATAGAAAAGGAAACACTGGACAGAGTTACACAGTGTTCTGACCTCTACCCCTGGATGGAGTATAATGCCACTGCCCCACTCTTATCTGCACAACATTCTATGGATGATGAGTGAGTGTGGCTTTCTTGCAATTTCACTGCACCATTAAAGTGTCTATAGCTGGAAGCTGTGTAGAAGGTGTTTGTTCCACACTAGCTGGAGGGTAATGATGGTTGTGGGCTATAGAATCACACTTCTCATCCATTTGGGTAGCAGCTCTTAGTGCAACAGCTGCAGGAATGACCACCACAGCTTCTGTGCCTGTATCCATTGAGGACAATTCATGGGAACAACATCAGAAATAAAGCAATTGTGATCATTCCATCATTGCACTACATACAAATAATATTTTAACAGCATTCTCAGAACATGGAGGCCCCAAACAAGGAAGACAGAGGGATGCCTCGACATTGATTCAGCACACTATTGCCCAGATTCAAACATGTACCTTTTGGCACACATATATTGGCATAGTGAAAACTTCTATTGCTACTCCCTATCCCCACAGTATCCAGAGAGACAACACTGCATATCCAATAAAGCTATGGGCATTTTGTAGTCCAAGGTGTGAAGTGAGCAGTTCCTGCATCTAGAATGGCCTAGAAGACCTTGGAAGATGCTTGCTATTTTGGCAACTAGGGTGGATCTTTCCAGGCCACAAGACCATTGCTTATGCCTCACAGCCATTAGAAGGATTGATTAATAATAATAAATGATATGGTCAAGGGTACTTGGGCCGTGTTATTTAGTTGGTCAAGGTCAACACACAGCATTTTGTGAAAACAGGTGTCTTTCACCTCTAATGTGTGGGCGTCTGTTTAATGCTATAGCTCATCATGCAAAAAGTAAAGACCCCTCACACATAAAATAAAACACTTATTCCATCCCCTCTGGGTGCACTGGCAACCATTTTCACTTCCATTGAGGACTTGCAATTTGGATGAAGTTGGAAGGAATCAGAGGTCATACTTCACGGAGTGAATTGCATGCTTAGCCTGTCAGTCGAGATAGAACATTGATAGAACATAGAATAATACAGCGCAGTACAGGCCCTTTGGCCCTCGATGTTGCGCCGATCCAAGCCCACCTAACCTACACTAGCCCACTATCCTCCATATGCCTATCCAATGCACGTTTAAATGCCCATAATGAAGGAGAGTCCACCACTGCTACTGGCAGGGCATTCCATGAACTCACGACTCGCTGAGTAAAGAATCTACCCCTAACATCTGTCCACCATATTTCCCACACTACCATGACTTCACCTTATTCACTATTGCTTTGGAATTTCCTGGGATCATGAAAGGTTTTACATAAATGCAATTTTTTTTTTATTGGGCACAATACAGCATGCATGTGTTAGCAATGGACTCATCTCACCTCCACAGCCAGGGTGTTTCGGCAGCATCATTCCAAGCCTGTAAATCACAAGATATCAATGTTTATTCTCAGTCAGGTTTGAACTTGAAGGAGAAAATCTGTTAGTTTATGGAGTCTTGACAACTTGGAAAGTTTATGGCTTCCAGACCAAAATGTAGATATTTTAAGCCAGTGTGATTAGATTAGATTCCCTACAGTGTGGAAACAGGCCCTTCAGCCCAACAAGTCCACACCAAATTTTCCAACCCACCCAGACCCATTCCCCTACTCCCTACGAATGCATCTATCACTATGGGCAATTTAGCATGGCCATTCACCTGACCTTTGGACTGTGGGAGGAAACCCATGCAGACACAGGGAGAATGTGCAAACTCAGTTGCTAGGGTTATCCCTACTCCCCTTTTTGAACAAGGGTACCACATTTGCTATCCTCCAGTCTTCTGGGACTACTCCTGTAGACAAAGAGGACATAAATATCAAGGCCAATGGCTCTGCAATCTCCTCCCTTGCTTCCCAGAGAATCCTAGGATAAATGCCATCAGGCCCAGGGGACTTATCTATTTTCACCTTTTCCAGGATTTCCAACACCTCTTCTCTACATACCTCACAGCCATCCATTCTACTTATTTGTGACTCAGTATTCACATCGACGACAATGCCCTGTTCCTGAGTAAATACTGAAGAAAAGTATTCATTCAGTGTCTCCCCAATCTCTTCCGCCTCCACACGCAACTTCCCACTACTATCCTTGACTGGACCTATTCCTACCCTAGTCATTCTTTTATTCCTGACATTTGCTATCCTCCAGTCTTCTGGCACTATTCCTGTAGACAACGAGGACATAAAAATTAAGGCCAATGGCTCTGCAATCTCCTCCCTTGCTTCTCAGAGAATCCTAGGATAAATGCCATCAGGCCCAGGGGACTTATCTATTTTCACCCTTTCCAGAATTTTCAACACCTCTTCCCTACATACCTCAAAGCCATTCATTCTACTTAATTGTGACTCGGTACTCACATCGACAACAATGTCCTGTTCCTGAGTGAATACTGATGAAAAGTATTCATTCAGTGTCTCCCCAATCTCTTCAGCCTCCACACGCAACTTCCCACTACTATCCTTGACTGGACCTATTCCTACCCTAGTCATTCTTTTATTCCTGACATTCCTGACATTCTCCAGTTACTGCTATCATGTTACCGGGCTCAAGTTACCGCGTTGAGCATGGAGCTGTGATGATTCTTATACTCCAAAGTCTTCGTGCCCTATAGAAAGCCTTAGGGTTTTCCCTAATCCTACCAACTAAGGAGATGATCCCCAAATCTTCATAAGCTGTTCTTACAAGCCCTCACTGTCAACCCCATCGGCTTTGATCTTCCCTTTCTTCCCATCCATTTATTTAATTGTACATTTCTCCAATTTACCCTCTGAACCCTAGGTGTACTGTTAGTGTTACACCTGCCCACACAGAGTGTTTTAACTCCTATACCAGCAAAATAACTGAGTCAATTCTTAATAATAATAAACAAGAATATTTATTCATGTAACACAATTAATATTATAACAATAAAATATACTAAAAACTAACAATTTACTCTACAAATCCATCTGTGCTTTAATTTAACTCTGGATGATCATATACCACCACACTAAAACATGACTTTGCTCCACATGGTGATGGTGTCTGGCCTTTTCCCAATGATCTCAGAGGTGCCTTCTCTTCTTGGTGGCTATTCTCCAGTTACTGCTATCATGTTACCGGGCTCAAGTTACCGCGTTGAGCATGGAGCTGTGATGATTCTTATACTCCAAAGTCTTCGTGCCCTTTTGGGAGGGTCTTCACTATTCACCAATGGTTCAATCAGGCTTGATCACCCTGACTGATCAGACCCAACTAGGCGTTGGCATGTTGATGACAGGGTGGTCCTTAGGCCTCCATTCCTGGGGGAGCTGAGCACGTGTTGCCTCCTCCAAATAAAGGTGTGAGGTGCACCCATGTGTCGTATGCACCTTGATGTTTCCAATCGCCCTGAGGATGACATTTCATTGACTCCATTCAAACCAAAATTCAGATGTGTTTTGTAGAGTCTGCAGCTACCAGGTTTGTTGCAAACTGTCTGTTGGTAGCTGCAGCCTGTTGATTAGCATAGTCACTTTGGTCAAGGCTGGTTTTCATTTCCCAGCATGCTTTAGTCCTTTCACCAAATCCATCATAAACTTTATCATTTTGGGCAGCTCATTCGGCCGCAATAATCATACCTGACGCAGTAGTACATTGACCCCCATCAAGGCTAGGTGGTCATCATCAATGATTCCCCCTCCCATAATTCCCATTGTCATGCCACATTCTATCGCCTCCACTCCTTATATGTTGAGCTGTCCCCTTCACAATTATTAGCCCCTCTGCAGCCTCCAATCCCTACAATTAAGTTTGTCAGCTTCCCTACCACAGCAGCCCAATAACTTCTCTTGACTTTCAGTGGACAGATGTTCAAGACTGACCATGGCCCGTCCAATGACTAACTTCAAGAGGCAGACCTGTCTGATGAATTAACAGGCCCATGACTAATAAGTGTGTCGCTTCCCAACTTACCATGTCATGGTCAGTGCCCATGAAGCATAGCCTGAGGTGTTGGGGATTGCTGTTCAATAATGGACGCCTAGAGGAGCAAGCGACAAACTTGCCTAAGTACCCACTCTGATTTTCCTGTCGGGAGTTGTCACTGTCTAGTTTCTATATGGCGTATGAAGGAATAGGAAAATGCTTGTCAGTGCACTAAAGTTAAATAGTAATGCATGAAAATGCTCACTCGTGAGGTTCTAAACTCACCATTCAAAACTTGATTGCAGAATCGGAATCCTTTTTCTCAGTGTATTGATCTCATTTGTGTCAATTTTGTCATATTTTCTGGCTGACTCATCATTGCCCACATTGTTCATGGCCTGGGATGATTCAATCCTTTTTTTTTGCACGTGCAGGAGTCAAAAACTAAGGGCGTCAAATCTAATACAGCCATCAATAAATACAACAACCAATTTGTGTAAGTCCTCTATATTCTGAGAGTGAATAGAGTGTGGACCTCTCTAACACAAGAGTGTTTGAGATATAGAGATGGTTGGAAGCGAACTCACAGTAAGGTGTTGAACATGTCTCATCTGGACTGAGACATCTCCATCAGGCTTTGGATGGATGGGGTGTGTGAAGGGGAGTGGGTAGGGTGTTATGACAGTGAGGTGGGGGCAAACTCAAAAGCTGATGTGATACTCTTGCCTGACAGTGAATGATTGGCTGTCCTAAATAACGTCCTAAAACAATTCACCTCATGAGGCAACGATGTTCACTTTCCACACAATTTGCTGAGTGTATACACGTAACAGACAGCCAACTGCATGATCATGGGGGAAATGTCATCCTCCTCCCACCCCATCCCATGTAGAAATGGCATCCACTTTCACATCTTCCACTGAACATTAACTATGTAACATTAAGTTTTACCCATTGATACTGCCTCAGGAATTTCCTTATGAAACATTCAATATTATCAAACAATCAGTGCACTACTCTAAGAAATGAAAATATGTTTGAGATAAAAAAAAGAGAAATGCCGTAAACAGAAATAAATGTTCATTTTCCTAAACAATCCTTTGCTGATCAAATTTACCTGTGTAAGGGCTGGACCTATATATGATCTGCTAATCATATGGCTTCTACCTTTATCATAAAAAAAAGTGGCACACAAGCAACAGGACTGATTGCCTGCTTTTGAAATGGATTGTCAGGTGTGGATCTGTATGTCTTCTTGTCCCCTGAGAGTTGCAAATATACCAAAGTTCTGTTAATCACTCCCAGTTTAGCTATGGCAGTTTTATCTTGGTCCATTCTCTACAGGAAACCCCTAAACAGCTTTTCACTCGGTAGCCTCCCTGTTTTGATTAACTCATTCACGATCCCCCTACACCGTGCCCTTAACCACTGAGGAACAAACCTTTCTGAGCAGCTCCAAATTGTGAAGTTTGGTGTACAAAATCTCAAATACTTCCAGCTGTCAAGCATTTGTTGGAGAAACAGACATTCCTCTGAATTTCAGGCATCCCAAATTGACTACATACTGTATTTTGTATGCGTGTAACTTCAGCTCAGGTACGTTTATCAGATCCACAGAATACATGTAATTTGACCCATCAAGGTAAGCCTTCTGTAGTTTTCCAAGAGATGCAGACTGAATTTGTTGATCAAGAGCACAGGTTTGAGGTTAGGTGTACAGACCTGTGTATCTCATTCACAGAGACACAATTTTGTGATAAAGAGAATAGCAGTATGATCGCTTGTGTCTTAATAAATCATTCCTCTGTGGATCTTGCAACTTGGTTCCCATTCCTTGCCAACAGCCCAGTTTGCTGGTTTGAAACTGACACTCTGTGGATGGCTTCATCTGTGGTAGTAAGATTCTTAAAGATGAATAGTATTTATTTTAAATTAATATTTTCAAATGTTTTAAAATTTAATACATTGTTTCATCTGCATTTTTGGTGTTCTTTTAAATTCACTTGTGAGATGTGGACATCTCTGGCTGGACATTCATTTATTGCCCATCCCTAGTTACCCATGAGCTGCCTACTTGAACAGTTGTAGTCTATTTGGTATAGGTACGCCCACAATGTCCTTACAAAGACAGTTTTAAGATTTTGACCTTGTGATACTGAGGAAAAATTTTAGACTCAGGATGGTGAGATTACAGTTGTTGTTGATTCATGTAGCTTAGTAATCATCATTGTTTAATCTGATATCAAATCACAAAATTTCCATTTACAATAATTCTGTTTCCAACTTTTACTTTGCTTGAACAACTAGAGTACCTTAGATTAGAATTGTTGGGGGTTTCTAATAGCATTGCTTACCATAATAGAGAAATAACTGTTCTGGAGTGGTCACGAAAGGTAGTTGTAACATACTGTATCTCAGATATTATATTTATTAAGAGCTGCAGTTGAAAGTCCAGAATAATCTTCCTTGGCTTGAGGAGAAATGCTTTAGTACCAAGATTGACACATAACCAATGAGCTTACAAACAACATTTATTTCCAAGACTGCCACCAATGACATGCAAAATCAGCAAACAATCTGCATTTAGCAAATAAAATAGTCCTCTTAGTAACTTTCAATGGGAATTGGAAAGATTGTTGAAAAGGATAAGATCCAGGTGAGGGAGGGGTAGTGAGTCTTTTGGATAATCCTTACAAAGAGCCCATATGGCATGATGGCTGAATGCATTTTTATGCTGTATGATTCTATGATAATTTCAATGATAATGTCATTGTCCAGCTGTTGGACTATAGCCCTGTGGGTTATGAGACTTCAGCTGTATATCCAAAAGAATTGTCTATACAATAAGGGTTTCTGGTTTGACCAACCTTGCAGACAATAAATTCCAAGTCCCGATAATTCTCTGGGTGCAAAGATTTCTCCTCAACTCTCTCTGATACTTCCACCATTTGCTCCATTCTTAGCTGTCTCATTGTGCCAGAATATCACTTAGCATTGTTATGTCACAGAAGAGGACCATTCATTCCAGCAAGATCATCAGCTCTCTGGGAAAACAAAATCCAGGGAGTCTCTTTCCTCCATTTATCCCCCAGCTCTGCAACTCTGCATGTATATTTCAGTGTCTGTCCAATTTCATTATGAAACATTTATGTCTCCACTTCAATCACCTCTATACGCAATGTGCTATGTGTCATTAACCCTCACTGAATTAAAAC
Organism: Chiloscyllium plagiosum; assembly: GCF_004010195.1. Classification (NCBI taxonomy): domain Eukaryota; kingdom Metazoa; phylum Chordata; class Chondrichthyes; order Orectolobiformes; family Hemiscylliidae; genus Chiloscyllium; species Chiloscyllium plagiosum. The sequence goes on along the minus strand of NC_057715.1, from coordinate 63,298,167 downwards.
ATTCTTCCTGACATGCCCTTGTGCCTTTTGCCCAAAATCTTAAACATGTGTCTGCTAGTTCTTTAACCATCTGATAATCAATAGCTTTTCATTGTCTATTTTATCTACACCTGACATAATGTTATACATCTCTTCGGCCTACTTTGCATCAAGGAGAACAACCCTAACAACTCCTTGGAACTAAACCAAGAATTCTGTTGTACAGTTCTTCAAGAACCCTCACATTCTTCGTAAAATGTGATGCCCAGAACCGGGCATAATGCTCTAGAGAAAGTGAGGACTGCAGATGCTGGAGACCAGAGTTGAAAAATGTGGTGCTGGAAAAACACTGCAGGCCAGGCAGCATCCGAGGAGCAGGAGAATCGACGTTTCGGGCATTGGAGAAATCTACATTCATCCCGTGTGGTTGGAGGGTTCCTAGGCGGAAGATGAGGCGCTCTTCCTCCAGACGTCGTGTGGTCAGGGTTTGGTGATGGAGAGGCCAAGGACCTGCATGTCCTTGGCAGAGTGGGTGGGGGAGTTAAAGTGTTCAGCCACGGGGCGGTTGGGTTGGTTGGTGCGGGTGTCCCAGAGGTGTTCCCTGAAACATTCCGCAAGTAGGCAGCCTGTCTCCCCAATGTAGAGGAGACCACATCGGGTGCAACGGATACAGTAAATGATGTGTTTGGAGGTGCAGGTGAATTTGTGACGGATATGGAAGGATCTACTGGGGCCTTGGAAGGAGGTGAGGGGGGAGGTGTGGGCGCAGGTTTTGCACTTCTTGCGGTTGCAGGGGAAGGTGCTGAGTGGAGGTTGGGTTGGTGGGGGTGTGTGGACCTGACAAGGGAGTCGCGGAGGATGATACGATGTATCAGGAGGTTGGTGGGGTGGAAGGTGAGGACAGTGGGATTCTGTCCTGGTGGCGACTGGAGGGGCAGGGTTCAAGGGCGAAGGTGCGGGAAGTGGAGGAGATACAGTGGAGAGCATCGTCGACCACATCGGAGGGGAAATTGCAGTCTTTGAAGAAGGAGGCCATTTGTGTTGTTCGGTAGTGGAATTGGTCCTCCTGGGAGCATGCGGCGGAGGCGAAGGAATTGGGAGAATGGGATGGCGTTTTTACAGGGGGCAGGGTGGAAGGAGGTGTAATCTAGGTAGCTGTGGGAGTCGGTCGATTTGTAGTAAATGTCTGTGTTGAGTCGATCACCCGAGATAGAAATGGAGAGGCCTAGGAACGGGAGGAGTCTGAGACGGTCCAGGTAAATTTGTGTTTGGGGTGGAAGGTGTTAGTAAAGTGGATGAACTGTTCAACCTCCTCGTGGGAGCACGAGGTAGCGCCAATACAATCATCGATGTAGTGGAGGAAAAGGTGGGGGGGAGTGGTGCCAGTGTAGCTGCGGAAGATCCCAAACAGACCCCACCACCAGGGATATATTTCCGTCCCCACCCCTATCAGCGTTCCAGAAAGACCCTCCAGAAAAACAACAAATAACATAGAAATTGAGTAGTGAGATACATGCTCGGAATGTGTTAACATCAAATGTAACAAAACCCGTATTCGTGCGGGATTCCTCTCCTAAGGGGCCCCAGACCAACCAGGTTCGTAATCTCAATTATATAAAAGCCCTTGTTAGGATAGCCGAAATATCTGTGTTTATGTAATTCAAGAAGGGCTGCCATATTTTATAAAATAATTCGGTCTTTCGGTGCACCATATTTGTGAGGAAGTCAAGGGGAATACATTCCATAATTAATCTGTGCCAATTTGAAAGTCCAGGGGGGTCCTCAGCCACCCAGTTTACCAAAATATTTTTCCTTGCACAGAAAGAGAGAATAGAAAATAGTCTCTTCCCGTGCAAGTCCAGGGAGGGAAAGTTCGAAAAGCCCAAAAGGAGAGATACAGAGTCCACTTTAATTTCCGTTCCTAGAATTTCTGTCAGGGTACTTGCTACTTTAGTCCAATATCTACGGATCTTATGACAGGTCCATAGACAATGTACAAGAGTGCCCACCTCTATTTTACATTTGGGACACATTGGAGATGCTCCTGCCTTAAATTTTGCCAATCGATCCGGTGCTATATGGGCCCTATGAAGTATCTTCAGCTGGATAGCCTGAGTTCTGTTACAGATGGTAATTCTTCTAGCATTTTCCCAAATGTCATTCCATGTTTCTATAGAGATTTCTAGTCCCAAATCCTGATCCCATATTTTAAGCAGATTGTCCATATCTCCCAATACTTCATCATGTAGTAAATGATAAATAGTACTGACAGAAGATACCTCTATTGGTCATAGCACTCTACATTCTCTATCTGATATATAAAGACTGTCTAATAACGTAGTCTTCTTCTGTATATAATCTCAAATTTGGAAGTATCGAAAGAGGTCTCCATT
>NC_057715.1:63293333-63294444 GCF_004010195.1 Chiloscyllium plagiosum | reverse complement strand
ATCATAGCAAGGCCACCCATTGGCATAGCCTCCGATTTTGAAAAATTAATTTTATAGCCTGAGAATGCGCTAAATGTATTAATAACTTGGATTAAGCGAGGTACGGACATCAGAGGATTTCTGAGGAATAGAAGAACATCATCTGCATAAAGGGTAATTTTATGTTTACCTGTACCATCCTCGGGGCTGTTATATTAGGATCCGCCTGTATAGCTTCTGCTAGTGGTTCAATTATTAGCGCAAATAACAATGGCGAGAACGGACATCCCTGACGGCAGCCCCTACCCACACTGAAGCTATCCGAACCTAATCTGTTGGTAACCACAACTGCTTTAGGATCACTATACAATGTTGAGACCCATTTGGTAAACACCTTTCCAACGCCAAACCTTTCCAATGTGTAAAACAAATATGACCATTCAACCCTATCGAATGCCTTTTCCGCGTCTAACGAAATTACTACTCCTGGTATCTTTCCCTGATGGCAGGCTTGAATCATATTCAAAACCCTTCTAATATTAATGAATGATCTACGGCCCTTAATAAACGCCGTCTGATCCTCCTTTATGATATGTGGCAGTACCCTTTCTAGTCTCAATGCTAATGTTTTAGAAAGGATTTTAAAATCTACATTTAGCAAGGATATTGGTCTATATGACGTCCAATCTTCTGAATCCTTTCCTTTTTTAAGGATAAGAGAGATATTTGCCTCTTTCAACGAAGGCGGGAGACAACCCTGACTATATGCATAGTTATACATGTCCATAAGTGGACCAGCCAATATTTCTGTAAATTCTTTATAGAATTCAGCTTGAAACCCATCTGGGCCAGGTGCCTTACTGCTCTGAAGTTGACTGATTGCATCAAGTATTTCTTGAACTGTTAGGGGATACCTGTTCCGGAGTTAGGTCCGGAAAGATCAAATTTTTAAAAAATGATTGCATCCTCCTAGTCCTGTCTTCACAATCCTGCGATTTATATAAATCAGAATAAAATTTTCTAAAGATTGCATTAATCTTTTTATGCTCATGAGTCAAAATACCTATACTTTCCTTGATAGACGTAATAGTTTGAGGGGCCTTTTTTTTCTTTGCAAGAAATGCTAAGTATC